>NC_091950.1:148105081-148242581 GCF_031021105.1 Erythrolamprus reginae | reverse complement strand
TTCAGACATGCCGTAATATAATCTTTCTTCAACCTTATAATAAAGGAAAGTTAAAAGTTTTCCTGTACAGTTGCATCTGACTCTAGAGTGGGGCCCGCATCTCTTTTTCTTGGCTGAAGGAGCCAGCTTTGTCCAAAGATATCATCTATGGTTATGTGGCCAGTGTGACTATAAGCTAAATGCACATTGAATGCTGTTACCTTTCCATCAAAGTGGCACCCATTTATCTACTCATGTTTGAGTTTGCATTAGCAATCCCAGCTTTCATTTCCTGTATCGACTACTCAAAGGGTTAACAAAACATCTCTCCCATTCTTAGGGATGGAGAAAGGTGGCACCGTCTACGGCAGGTGTTGAACAAGAGGATGCTCAAGCCTTCTGAGGCCATGCTCTATGCAGATTCCATCAATGAAGTGGTGTCTGATCTCATAGTGCACCTTGAAAACGAGAGAAGTAAAAGTTCCTCAGGAGTAAAAGTTGAAGATATGGCCAACCTGTTGTACCGATTTGCCTTGGAAGGTATGTTTGTAGCTTGTGGTGGATAGGAATGGACTGTGAGTTCTTTTATTTCTGAGGCTATTTTTGCAGGCGATGATTGTATGACTTATTTAGCCACGAGTCATCTGGGCTTTTGGAGGTTTTATGATGCCAAACAATAAAATGACCTCATAAACAATGCGTGCGCAACAGCTAGGCTAAAGTGGGTTTTGGCTGCTTTGTGCTTCAGTGTGTTATATGAAAGTAGTCACAATAAAACTGAATATGAGATCTTATGACTCTAGGCAGCTTTTAGTTTGGCCTGGCTTTTAAAAGGAAGTGGGGGTCCAATGAAAGACTGAATGTTATCACTGCTGCATATACCTAGGAGAAAACTGTTTCTTCGTTCTTCCACAAAATTAAGAACATAAGGACATAAGAAGAGCCATGCTGAATCAGGCCAAAGCCCATCGAGTCCAGCATTCTGTGTCACACAGTGGCCCACCAATTGCCCATGGGGATCTTGAGCAGAAAGAGAAGGCAAGACCCTCCCTTTCCCTTGACCCCCAACAAATGGTACTCAAGGGAATCCTGCCTGCCTCAACCAACATAGAGGCGGCACTTGGACATCTGTTTCAATAACCATCTATATGCTTGGCATCCACGAATCTGTCTAACCCTGCCTTGAAGCTATGAAGGCTGACAGTTGTCACGACCTCTTCTGGAAGTGAATTCCATAAACCAACAACCCTCTGGGTGAAGAAATATTTCCCTTTATTTGTCCTCACAAATTCATGAATTTCTTTCCTTAAGTTTGTGGTTGCATCAGGAGAAAAAGTTGCACGCAGAAGCATTTTGTTTAGAACTGCAGTGGGTGGTGAAGATCACATTCCTCCTGCTGAGCTGCTCCTCATTATAGATACTGTAGGAGGAAAACTGGTTTGTCTGTGGTGCCAAAAAGCAGAAAAAATTCAGTAGTACTTTTCTTTCTGATACATTTTATTAAAAGGCATAGCCTTCGGCTTAACTTCATCAAAGGCACAAAATAACTAGGTTGATGTTGGATGGATGTAAGATTGAAATTTGGGTGAGGCAGGGGGGGAAGAGAGTGGAAGACCAATCTGCCACTCACAAAAATTTGTGCCTTTGAACACAGATGGCCAAGCCTAATTATTTTCATTCCCTTGCCATCTTGAAAACTGATCTACTTGCACTCTTTAAAGCGTGCAGTAAATATAAATATAAATGCTAAATATAAAGGAGGATCTATCTGGCCTTCCTGGATTGCTGTGGATAAATAATAAAGGAAATAAGAGTTGCCTATAGCACAGGTCACCAACCTGTGGTCCATGGACCGGTCATTGGTGATCCATGAGAAAATTTTGGTGGTCTGTGGAGAAATCTTGGCTTCTGGACCAGATATGGCCAAGAATAATTAATCCAGTCCAGGAAGAAGAGAGGAGAGGAGAGGAAAAGAAGGGGAGGGAAGGGGAGGGAGGAGAGGGAGGGAAGGGACTACAGCTACAGCTCTGGAATATGGGACTGACTTTCCCAACAACATCAGCAAGCTGCTCTCAAATAAGCTTCAATTATTTTGTAATAATTACACTACCTTTAATAATTTTGTTACAATTAAATAGCCTTTAAAGATTTTGTTATGATTAAATAAGCATTTACGATTTTGTTATACTGTATTTAAATAAGCGTTATAATCTGCTTATGTTAAATAGGTGCATTTCTTATTAATAAGATGGAAGTTCTCTGATCATTATTTTAAAAATACATTTATCTTTTTAAAAATCATATTAGTGGTCTGCAGGACTTAAAATTATGAATTTGGTGGCTTTTAAAAGTATGACCTTGGTGGTCCATCCATCCATCTATCCATCCACCTATCCATCTATCCAAAAGATCAAAAAGGTTGGGGACCCCTGGCCTATACTGTAGATCAAGCTGTCACATAGTAGAGATGAGCGAAAAGGAAAACAGTAATCGGGTGGCTGCAGTAATATCACCAAATGAAGTCAATGATAGAAAATAGATAGATGGATGCATGCATGGGTGGGTGCATGGATGCATGGTGTGTCACACTCTATCTCTGTGTCTGTATGTTTATATATGTGTATGGCACGCACCGGTATGTACATGTCTATATGAGTCTCCGGAGAGGGGCGGCATACAAATCCAATAAATAAATAAATAAATAATGTGTATGTGTGTACATACTGTCTATCTACACTGTCTGTCTGTCTGTCTGTCTATTTATCTATCTATCTATATCTATCTATCTATATCTATCCATTTATCTATTTATCCATCTATCCATCTATTTATGTCTACAAGTGTATGTGTGTGTATGTGTGTATGTATACACATATAGATACACACAGTCTATCTATACATCTCTATATATCTATCTCTCTATCCATCCATCCATCCATCCATCCATCAGTATGTTTATGTATACACACACACAGTCTGTCTATCTACACAATCAGCCTCTGTCCTATTCTATTCTATTCCTTTCCATTCCATTCCATTCTAGTCTCTGTCCCCACAAAGACATAAAGCAGGGTAATTCAGCCAAAGCAATTTATCACAAAATCCAAGTAAAGATTCCCATTTTTATTTATGAAACTGAATTGCTGGCTAAGGCATTAAAGGAGCTGATATGCAGCACCTCTGGAAGCCTAGGCTGAACGATGCCTTAGCATGAGAACAGAGCCTTCAGAACAGACACCATGCTTCCAAGCAGGGAGAATATCACTCCCTGGAGAGTTTGCGCCAACTGCCTACAAATGTTGCCTGGTTGTCAGTATGACCACTGTACAGTATATCCAGCCCACTGGAGTGTCATCCATTTCAGTACTTCTATACAAATCAGAAACATAACCAAAGTATCTTTCATTGTGACTAATAGCACTCTTCCCTCTTCTCATCTTTATCTGACCCATTTCTTTCTAGGCTGTAGTTCCTTCTGGCTGCCATTCTGCATACTTTTATGACTTATCTGTATTTTCCATCTCCAGGTATCTCCTATATTCTCTTTGAAACCCGCATTGGCTGTCTGGAGAAACAGATGCCCATTGAAACAAAAAATTTCATTGATGCAATTGGATATATGTTCAGGAATTCTGTCTTTGTCACCTTCCTACCCAAATGGACACGGAACATGCTGCCTTTCTTTAACCGTTATATGCAAGGCTGGGATACCATCTTTGGCTTTGGTACGTGAATGATAGGAATCTGAGAATAACTCTCTGAATTTTTGGTCAAATCAGCTTGGTATCTTCCAAGGAGCTGACATTTGTCTGTGTTCCTCTTGGAGAATTTGTATTTACTGTTCATAGCCAAGGAATCAATGGATTCCTTGCTGTCCATTATAATGGATATTGTCTTGCTAGTCTCAATGGTGTAAACCATCAGTAACTGAAGCTCTTTCGTGCTGTAGGGAAAAAATTGATTGATCAGAAGACTTTGGATTTAGAGAAGCGTCTGGAACGGGGTCAGGAAGTTTCAGGATACTTGACGTACTTGCTTAGCAGTGGGCGGCTTAGTAATGAAGAGATACATGGAAGCATAACTGAGCTGCTATTGGCTGGCGTTGACACGGTAGGTCATTGACTTTCCATTCTTCCTATACGGGTACTCTGATGCTTGAGGAACAAATGTAATTGTCATGTTGTTGAGCATGTTTTCACCTGCTGATCAACCTATATTCCTTACAATGCTGCTGTCAGGATTCCAAGTAACAACTTCTTAAAAAGCAGAACCAGAACTCCAAGGCAAGCAAGTTCCTCAAGGAACAATTTTATTAGAGATTATTATTATTATTATTATTATTATTATTATTATTATTATTATTATTTGGATTTGTATGCCGCCCCTCTCCGAAGACTCGGGGCGGCTCACAACAAGTGAAACAAATCATAAATAATGCAATTAATTAAAATATTTAGAAATTTAAAAAAACCCATAAACTAACAGACACACACACAAGCATACCAGGTATAAATTAAACATGCCCAGGGGGAGATGTTTCAATTCCCCCATGCCTGACGGCAAAGGTGGGTTTTAAGGAGTTTACGGAAGGCAAGGAGAGTAGGGGCAGCTCTAATCTCCGGGGGGAGTTTGTTCCAGAGAGCCGGTGCCGCCACAGAGAAGGCTCTTCCGCTGGGGCCCGCCAACCGACATTGTTTAGTTGACGGGACCCGGAGAAGGCCCACTCTGTGGGACCTAATCGGTCGCTGGGATTCGTGCGGCAGGAGGCGGTCTTGGAGATATTCTGGTCCAATGCCATGAAGGGCTTTAAAGGTCATAACCAACACTTTGAATTGTGACCGGAAATTGATCGACAGCCAATGCAGACTGCGGAGTGATGGTGAAACATGGGCATACCTAGGTAAGCCCATGACTGCTCTCGCAGCTGCATTTTGCATGATCTGAAGTTTCCGAACACTTTTCAAAGGTAGCCCCATGTAGAGAGCATTACAGTAGTCGAACCTCGAGGTGATGAGGGCATGAGTGACTGTGAGCAATGAGTCCCGGTCCAGATAGGGCCGCAACTGGTGCACCAGGCGAACCTGGGCAAACGCCCCCCTCGCCACAGCTGAGAGATGGTTTTCTAATGTGAGCTGTGGATCGAGGAGGACGCCCAAGTTGCGGACCCTCTCTGAGGGGGTCAATAATTCCCGCCCAGGGTAATGGACGGACAGGTGGGATTGTCCTTGGGAGGCAAAACCCACAGCCACTCCGTCTTATCCGGGTTGAGTTTGAGTCTGTTGACACCCATCCAGGCCCCAACAGCCTCCAGGCACCGGCACATCACTTCCACCACTTCGTTGACTGGGCATGGGGCGGAGATGTAAAGCTGGGTATCATCAGCATATTGATGATACCTCACCCCATGTCCTTGGATGATCTCACCCAGCAGTTTCATGTAGATGTTGAATAGTAGGGGGAAGAGGACCGACCCCTGAGGCACCCCACAAGGGAGAGACCTCGGAGCCGACCTCTGACCCCCCACTAACACTGACTGCGACCGGCCAGAGAGGTAGGAGGAGAACCACTGAAGAACAGTGCCTCCCACCCCCAACCCCTCCAGCCGGTGCAGAAGGATACCATGGTCGATGGTATCGAAAGCCGCTGAGAGGTCGAGGAGCACCAGGACAGAGGATAAACCCCTGTCCCGGGCCCGCCAGAGATCATCCATCAACGCGACCAAAGCGGTTTCCGTGCTGTAACCGGGCCTGAAACCCGACTGCTGGGGACCTAGATAATCGGCTTCTTCCAAGGACCGCTGGAGCTGGAGTGCCACCACCTTCTCAACAACCTTCCCCATAAAGGGAAGGTTGGAGACTGGACGATAGTTATTAAGTACGGCTGGGTCCAGGGAAGGCTTCTTGAGGAGGGGGCGCACGAGCGCTTCTTTATAGAGTGTTGGAAAAACTCCCCTCCCCAAGGAAGCGTTGGTAATCTCCTGGGCCCAGCTCCGTTTCACCTCCCTGCTGGCCGAGACCAACCAGGAGGGACACGGATCCAGTAAGCAGGTGGCGGAACTCACAGCTCCAATGGCCTTGTCCACTTCATCAGGTGTCACCAGATCAAACTCTTCCCAGACAGGTGGACAAGTACGTGCCCCAGTCACCTCGACTGACTCGTTGTCAGTCGACTCTGTTTTACAATTGGAGTCGAGGTCGGCCCGGATCTGAGCGACTTTATCAGCGAAAAACGTGTTAAAATCCTCGGCACTACTCTGCAAGGACTCCCCAACTCCCCCCTGGTTAAGAAGGGAGCGGGTCACCCTAAACAGAGCGGCCGGGCGGGATTCCGCTGATGCAATCAAGGCGGCATGGTACGCGCATCTTGCCACCTTGAGCGCCACTTTGTAAGTCTTAATAAAAGCTCTTACAAGTGTTCGATCATATTCAGACCTACTCTTCCTCCATCGCTTCTCTAGACGTCTCTTTTGGCGTTTCAACTCCCAGAGCTCCTGGTTGAACCATATTGGCACAAACTGGTGAAAACCGACTCTGAAAGTTCCTGCAGTTTTCACCTGATTAAAAAGTGAAAGTTCCCCCTTTCCCCAAACAATCAGTCACAATTCTCCAATCAAGGTACTGGATGGTCACATAGTAAATGGACTCCTCCTCTCTCCAGCTACCTGTTGGAATGTCCTTGGTTCCCACAGGAAACTATTTTGTTTTGGCTACAAAACCCCCATCTAACTATGTTCCTCCTTTCTAACCCATCTTTGCATTGTGGTAGCCCTGAAGCCTCCAAAATGGCCCCAGCCAGGTTTGCTTCAAACAGTTGATAGCTTCTTGAAAGCCCAAATATACATTAGAACAGCGATGGGAACCTCAGTGTCAAAGATGACACACCACAATGTTTTCCCAATGTTCACTAAGACCTGGCGACTATTCTTGAAAGAACACTATTTTCATGTGATTTTTCTGAGGCTGAAGAGACTACATGAGAATGGCGTGTGCTGTCATACAGATTCTGGGCCTTCTGAAAATCACGTGAGAATGAGGCGTGCTTTCACACAGTTTTCAGAGACCACCGAAGCCACTGGAGATCATTCTCTGGAGCTGATTCAAGACAGGGTGAAAATGTTCCCCGTTCGCTCATGCCTGTCGGTCGTTGGAAAACCAATCGTGAAGGGAGCGCAAGGCTCCGCCCACCAGCCCAGAAGCCCCCATTTGGGTTCTTTTATCCTGTCAGGCCTAAGCCGTCATGTGGAGTTAGAGATTTTGGCCTGCCACAGTAATACAGCATAAGGGAGGTTGGGAGGGGTAGTCAGTGGGAAAATTACTAGACACAACCAAAGATTCTTTTCTCTGAGCCAAGGTCACTGTTTGTTCTGCCTCACTGAAGAGAAGAGGAAGTTGATAAACCCCTGCACACGGACTGGCTCTCGTGATGAACTTGTGGGTGTGGGGGATGTAAGATGAACCTTAACCCAGGTGGGATTCTGGGAAGTATTCAGAATCGGAATTTGATGCTGTATTACTGTGGTAGGCCGAAATCTCTAACTCCACATGACGGCTTCGGCCTGACACTGTGCATGCGCAAAGTATTCTGTGCGTGTGCAGAGGGTAAAAGAACCCAAATAGTGGCATCCGAGAGCAGTGTTCCCTCTAAATTTTTTTCGGTGTGGGCAGAAAAGTATAGGGTCTGAGCAGCAATCCCTTCGGGACTGGGCAGCATAGAAGTAAAAATGAATAAGTAAGTAAGTAAGTAAGTAAGTAAGTAAGTAAGTAAGTAAGTAAGTAAGTAAATAAATAAATAAATAAATAAAATAAATAAATATGAAAAAAATCCCTTCTTTTTTATTAAAAAAAATTAATAATAAAACAAAACCAAAATCTATTACTATTAAAACTAAAACAACCAGCAAAACCAAAAACACAACTATTAATAAATCCATGCTTTAAAATCTTCATTTCTTAAATATTTATCATAGTATTATAGTAATGTAATAATACTATGAAAATCTATCTGAACACCAATGCATCAATTAATATATTTCCATATTTACTTTTCTATAATTTCATTCAATATTTCCAAGCTCAATTACTTTTCAGGAACTTCAATTTTATAAGAGTTCTGTTTTAAGAGAACTGTCTGAGACAGCTTATTTACAATGTAAATAAGAGGCTGCCACAAAGAAGGGGGAGTCAAGTTATTCTCCAGAGCACCTGAAGGACAAGAAGCAGTGGATGGAAACTAATCAAGGAGAGAAGCAACTTAGAAGCAAGGAGTGAATGTGAGAACAATTAATCCATGGAACTACTTGCCTCTAGAAGTTGTGAATGCTCAAACACTGGAAGTTTTAAAGAAGATGTTGGATACCCACTTGTCTGTAGGGTTTTCTGCCTAAGCAGGGGGTTGGACTAGAAGACCTCCAAGGTCCCTTCCATCTTGATTGTTAGAAAATGTTTCACATTTTAAAATATCTGTACAAGCCACAAGAGACATCTCTTTAGAGGAACATCTTCCCACCTTGTAGACAATACTTCCAGAAACTGGGAAAAACCATAAACAACTTCTACATCTAGTATCCAATATCCAGTATCTAGTTCAGTAAACACAGGTCAGTTTGACATGGCTTGATTGTTAATGAATTATCAGTCTCTCTAGGACTTTCAGATGACTTGCACCTAAGGAGATTGTTTTGATTTTTTTTTTTTTTTTGCAAAAGCAAAACCAACATCATTTAGAAGCAGTTAAAAATGCCTTCAATGAGAATTTTAAAAATACAATATCCAATTAGAAAAAGCCATACTTTTCTCTCCTTCCCCGCTCGTTCCCCAAGGTGGAAATCCAATCCAGTCAGTTTTAAAATCACGCCGCATTTTGGAGTCGGAGGGAGGGGGGAAAGGACCGTTGAATTTACCTGAATGGTCTTCTCGAAGCACTGCGAGGAGAGTCCAACATGGGTGATACTTCAGCCTGATTGGTTAGGGACTGAGTTAAAATAGAATATTAATTAACTCCGCCCTGTAGCCACCCCTACAGCTCAGTCAATAAAAACGAAGGAGTAGTGCAATCAACACAACTTTATTAACTCAACAGAAAGAACAACAACTGAGCCCCTGGGCCAAATGGCCAGGTTGGGTTTGGACTCTCCTCGCAGTGCATCGAGAAGACCGTTCAGGTAAGTTCAACGGTCCTTCTCCAATGCACTGCTACGGAGAGTCCAACATGGGATATACCCAAGATTAAGATAACAGGGCGGGAGACGGCTGGACCAGGGGCCTATGCAATTCACACACCCTCTGCAGCACTCTCCGGCCAAAGGCCGCATCTGAGGACCCAAAGGAGTCCAGTTTGTAATGTTTAATGAAGGTGTTCGGAGGGAGACAAGCTTGATCAGAAGTCGCCAAGGAGGCTTTGGCAGTCCAGAGCGAACGGAGCGTTTTCCTTTCTCTGGGTGCTTGGAGAGGGAATAAACCTCTGCCAGTGCCCAGAGAAAATAAACACTTTCTTCACTCTGGGCAGCCGAGGAGTCACCACAGCGAAGGAAAGGCGCCAGCTACAAAGCGAGCGAGCGAGAAGAGAGGGGAGCCCTTCAGCATGGGAAGGAAGAGGCAGCAGGTAGCAGCAGCAGCCGCCAATGTATGGGAGGCACTGTATGGTAGGCAACCTCGCGCTGGGTGTATTGGAGGCACATGCTCCTCCTCGCCACCTCAGAGCCCCTCTTTTTTTTTTAAGCCTTAAAGTTTTGGATTTTTTTGATTCCCCTCACTTCACCTTCCTTCTTCGGCAGTGATTCTTCTACTCTTCTTCCTCCTCCTCCTCCCACCCAAATTCCAAGCTTTTATTTCTTTCCTAATGGGTTTGCACGCATTATTTGCTTTTACATTGATTCCTATGGGAAAAATTGCTTCTTCTTAAGAACGTTTCTACTTAAGAACCTGATCATGGGACAAATTAACTTCTTAAGTCGAGGTACCACTGTACCTTTATACATGTGCATCCCAGTGTCTGACACAGGACACAAGTCACAGCATTTGTGATGATGTCATCGTCACACATACGTGTTCATTCCCCTGCCCAGAGAGGATGCCTATCAGTTTCACTCTCTCGTTTGGTCTTTTCAGACGTCCAATACTATGTCTTGGTGCTTGTATCACCTGGCTAGAAACCCAGACATCCAGGAAGATTTATATCAGGAAATAGCCAGTGTGCTACCCGCAGACCAAATCCCTGAAGCCAAAGACATCAGCAAGATGCCTCTGCTGAAGGCGATCATCAAGGAAACTCTCAGGTAGGAGCCTCTCAGTGGTAGAACAAAGAAGCCGAATGCAATCTTAACCTCAGATCAAGGGTAGAGTGGATGATGTACAGCCTGGGTTTTTAAGAAACTACTGGTAGTTCTCAAATTACGACCATAATGGACGTTGCACCATTATCACAATTTTATGTGGTGGTTGTTAAGCAAGTATGAATTTGACTTTGACTTTGACTTTGAATTTGAATTTGTATGCCGCCCAACCCCCGAGGGACTCTGGGTGGCTCACAATCAAAAAAAGAAAAACATACAATGTAATATTAAAACCCCTTAAAAAACAATCTAAAGCAATTTAAACCCAACAATTAAAAACAAGTTAAAACAGCTAAAGCCATGCATGTTGTTAAATGGCCGGATCCTGACGGTGTACCATCAGATCAACGGCCCCAAGCCTACTGGAAAAGCCAGGTCTTTACAGCTTTCCTGAAGGCCAGTAAGGTGGGGGTAGTCTGGATCTCAGGAGGCAGCTGGTTCCAAAGAGTCGGAGCAGCCACAGAGAAGGCCCTCCCCTGCAGGCCCACCAGCCGACACTGCTTAGCTGATGGGACCTGGAGAAGACCAACCCTGTGGGCCCTTATCGGTTAGTGGGAGCTGTGTGGTAGAAGGCGGTCTCTAGGACAGTCTGGCCCTCAGCCAGGTAGGGCTTTAAAGGTAATGACCAACACTATGGGTATTAAGTGAACCAATTGTTTGCTGTGAGAACAATTTTGCCAAAAACTAGAAGTGCTGCTTTTCAATAAAACTATTGTAAAAACAGTCAAGTGACCGAAGGATACTACAAATAGCTTAAATACGTACAGTTAGATATTGCTGAGTGCCTGGAGGTTGTGACTGTGTGGGGAAGAGCAACTTTCAGAACTTCAAATCTGAGTTGTAAATAACTCCAGGAGCCAGGGTGGCGCAGCAGGTAGAGTGCAGTACTGCAGGCCACTGAAGCTGACTGGTAGATCTGTAGGTCAGCGGTTCAAATATCATCACTGGCTTAAGATTGACTCAGCCTTCCATCCTTCCGAGGTGGGTAAAATGAGGACCAAGATTGTGGGGGCAATAGGCTGGCTCTGTTAAGAACTGCTATTGCTAACATGTTGTAAGAATGAATGAATGAATGAATGAATGAATGAATGAATGAATGAATGAATGAATGAATGAATGAATGAATGAATGAATGAATAAATAAATAAATAAATGTAAGTTGGTTGTAAGTCAAGGATTAAGGACTACCTGCATTTGTGAGAATGTAAAAGCAGGCTGTAAGTCTTGCAGATGCAAAATTCTCCCACCTGATGTGTTCAGGAAATTGTGAAGTACAAACAGAATAATTGTCAGCTGCCAGAAACAAGTAACATACATATTTTCCCCAGTGTGCTTCTCAGGATGGCCTTTCTATGGCTTTCATATTTGTGTATGTGTGCCATTAAGGCAGTCTTGTCTCCTGATGGCCACAAGTCTGAAAGGAGATTGTTCTGGGTTCTAGCTGGGTCGGAACTTTTCTGCCAGTTTAATATAACATACTATAATCACATTTTTTTCAATGCTCCCTTAGCATCAGACCCATTCTTGACTAAAAGCAGGGTTTTTTTCCTCTCTTTTATTTATTTGAGTCAATTATTGACTTGCAACAACTGCTTGGATTAGATTCTGCACTTTTCTTGGCGATGTTTTTCAGGAATGGTTTACCACTGCCTCCTTCCTAAGGCTGAGAATGAGTGATTGGTCCAAGGTCATTATTTTACTGAAAGAGTAGTAGATCCTTGGAACAAACTTCCAGCAGACGTGGTTGGTAAATCCACAGTAACCGAATTTAAACATGCCTGGGATAAACATATATCCATTGTAAGATAAAATACAGGAAATAGTAAAAGGGCAGACTAGATGGACCATGGGGTCTTTTTCTGCCGTCAGTCTTCTATGTTTCTATGTTTCTATGTCATCAAGTTGGCCTAGGTCAGTAATGGCGAACCTTTTTTTCCTTGGGTGCCTAAAGAGTGTGGGTGAGCATTATCGCGTACACCCATAATTCAATGCCTGGGGAGGGCAAAAACAGCTTTCCCTACCTCCCGGAGGCCAGAAATGGCCTGTTTCCCAACTTCTGGTGGGCCCAGTAGGCTCATGCTTCACCCTCCCCAGGCTCCAAAGACTTTCCTGGAGCCGGAGGAGGGTAAAAATGACCTCCACCATCCCCCCAGAGGCTCTCTGGGAGCCAAAAATGTACTCCCAGAGACTCTGTGTGAGCCAGAATTCAGCTGGCCGGCACACACATGCATGTTGGAGCTGAGCTAGGGCAATGGCTCACGTGCCAGCAGATATGGCTCTGCGTGTCACCTGCGCCATAGGTTCGCTATCACTGGCCTAGGTGATAAACCTTATGAGATGGGCCAAACTCAAAAGGGTTGCATTCACTGCTCTAGGTCATTAGGGGCCTCTTCCTGCTGTTCTATGCTGCCCACTGATCTGCCACTTCCCCCTTTAAAGGCTTTATCCTGTGGTCCCCGCCAATGCACGAATTATTGCAGAAAAGGAAGTTGTCATTCAAGGATACCAGTTCCCAAAGAATGTAAGTACTGGTTTATTATTTATCTTACAGTCAGGACATCTCTGAGGCAGTGTTTCCCAACCTGGCTGGGGAATTCTGGGAGTTGAAGTCCAAATATCTTCAAGTTGCCAAGGTTGGGAAACACTGCTCTAAGGGAATTGGGCTTAGTAGTCGGAAAGAATTTGAAGCATCACGTAATCATTGGGATAGCAGTCCATGCTAGGAATGTTAGCATCCATTAGGAATGTCACTGTATGATTGGCAGAGAATTGGGCAAAGTCTAGGAAAATGGACAGGTTGGAAGATATAAGGGTCAAGGATTAAATTTTTTTTAAAAGCATTTTTTATTTATAAGATATGTATATTTTTTCCTATGGAATATAAAGTAGGCTATGCAGTCTGAGAACCCCCCTAGTACCAAGGCACACACTCTGTTCCTGTTGCACATAAGCCATAGAGCTTGATTTTTGTCTACCAGGAGCATTTGCAACTTGGAAACATGCCAGTATTCTATCATCTCTCCCACCCGGAAGGGATACCCAGATAGATCCTGGAAGTGATGGGCTGTACCAAATACAGGTGGGATCGGCAATCCATTAGAAAAAATGAAGATGCGTGTGCATGTCACACACCCCGACACGTGCATGCATGAGATTTTGCTTCTGCGTATGTGCCCCAAGCGAAATCTTGCAGAATTTCAGCAATTTTTTGTGATTTTTCGCTTCTGCGCATGCGTGGAAGCAAAAATATCGGTGAAAATCACCAAAATCACGTGAAATTTTGCTTTGGGTGCATGTGCAGAAATGAAATCTCGCATCACAGGGGTGCGCGCGTGGGGGTGGGCACACTCCCACACTGGCCCCAGGAAGCACCAAGGAGGCATACCAGTAGATGCCGGCAACAGCGACCCTTCACTGGGTCCTGCCCATGTTTGTTGCCATCATAATTTTATGATCTGGCTGAGATACAAACCCGGGGTTTAAGATTTTTTTGCCTCTTCTTCCAAACTATTTTCACCTTGCAAACCCAAGCCACCGCCACTGGGATGCCCCACCTCTGGACTTCTGTTGCCAGCGAAGCACCCGTTTTTGCGCTGCTGGGATTCCCCTGCAGCATCACAAAAACATGGATTCCGGAGGTGGGGTTTCCAATGGAGGGGAGCCTCAGGGAAACCCCAGCAGCGCAAAAACGGGCGCTTCGGCTGGCAAAAGGGGTGAGTTTGGGGTTTGCACACATTAATCGCTTTTCCATTGATTCCTATGGGAAACACTGTTTTGTCTTACAAACTTTTCACCTTACAAACCTCGTCCTGAAACCAATTAAGTTCGTAAGACGGGGTATCACTGTATCTCCATTGGCTTATTCAGAAATCCTTTTTCTAATTGTTTTCCCCCTCTGTGCTTTCCATTGGCCTTAAGAGCCTCTTTGTGCTGGCTCACTATGGCATGTCACATGATGAGAGCAACTTCCCAGAGCCAGAGCGCTTCCTGCCACGCCGCTGGTTGCGAGACCAGAGAGAGGTCTCTCCTCACCCCTTCGGTTCCATTCCCTTCGGTTATGGAGTCCGTGCCTGTGCGGGGCGTCGCATTGCTGAGCTTGAAATGCACCTGGCTCTCGTCAGGGTAAGTAGTTTCCTGCACGTGAGTGTCCTTGTGCCCGTCTCTGTATTATCTGTGACATCATAGCTGCAAAATAAAGTGAAATTCCAACTTCATTTCTGGGATTCTAGTCTGATTTCTGTCCACAGGGAAATCAGTGGAATTCCACCACTCCCACTTTTGTTGTCTGTTATATATGTCTCTTAGCTGTTTCCCAGAAGGTGGAAGGTGGGCTAGATGACAAGTAGAGGCTGCCCCCAACTTACAATCATTGAAAGTTACAAAGACACTGAGAGCATATGCACCAATGACAAATTCCCTTTGTGTCCAAGCACACTAGGCCAATAAAGAATTCTATTCTATTCCTATTCTATTCTATATTCAATTCTTATTCTATTCTAATTCTTATTCATATTCTACTCTGATACGTATCCCAAATCTTATTCTAATTCTATTCTATATTCTATATCCTATATCCTATACAGTGTTCCCTCGATTTTCGCGGGTTCTAACTTCGCGGAAAATCTATACCACGTTTTTCAAAAATATTAATTTAAAAAATACTTTGCGCATTTTTTCCCCATACCACGGTTTTTCCCACCCGATGACGTCATATGTCATCGCCAAACTTTCGCCTGCCTTTAATAAATATTTTTTTAAATAAACTTTAATAAATAAACATGGTGAGTAATAATCTGAATGGTTGCTAAGGGAATGGAAAATTGCAATTTAGGGATTTAAAGTGTTAAGGGATGGCTTGTGATACTGTTCATAGCCAAAAATAGCGTATTTACTTCCGCATCTCTACTTCGCGGAAATTCGACTTTCGCGGGCAGTCTCGGAACGCATCCCTCGCGAAAAGCATGGGAACACTGTATTCTGTTATAGTCTATTACAGTCTAATTCTATTTCTATTCTAATTCTATTCTAAACCCTAGAAGAGATGTCTAGAATGACGCTGGAGAATCAGTAACTCCAAATCCGACTGAACACTTTTAAGAGCCTTTATTAGGACTTAGTTAATGGAGATACAGACGGCAAAATGTTCTCATTGTTCCGCACTTATTGCATCCCCTGATCCGTGCCCAGCCGCCCTCTTTAGGATGACTCATTCCCTTCTCAGTGTAGGAGCCCTTGCAGGGTAGAGCTGAGGAATTTGTTCAGTTTCTGTCGGATAAAGTCACCCAGATTCGGATGGACCTGGACACTGATTGGGCCATTCCGACCAAGATGACAGGGGCAGGTCTTAGCCTTAGTGTGGGATGAATTTGACCCTGCGACTCCTGAGGATGTGGCCAATGCTGTGGGAGCGATGAGTTCTTCCTCGTGTTTTTTGGACTCGTGCCCCTCCCTATGCCAGAAGATATAAAAAAGAGAAAAAAGTGTATTTGGGAAGTCTACCATTTTTATTATGAATTGATTAGTGGATATGACTTCAGGAGGAAAAGATCACATTCTTCTTCTCCATTCTTGTGACTTTGCCAACTGGGAACCATTTTGACATAAAATTATTATTATTATTATTATTATTATTATTATTATTATTATTAATTAGATTTGTATGCCGCCCCTCTCCGCAGACTCGGGGCGGTTCACAAAATGCTGTGATGTAAGAGTTTAAAAGTAAATATCAGCACAAGTAGTCCTCAACTTATGACCACAGTTGAGCCCAAAATTTGTGCCGCTAAGTGAGAAATTTGTTGAATGAGTTTTGACCCATTTTATGACTTCTCTTGTCACATTTGCTAAGTGAATCACTGCAGATGTTAAATGAATAATCTGGTTGTTAAGTGGGGGGGTGTCCCTCTCACCTTCCTGCCAATCAGCTTAAAGCTCTGCTGGGCAATTTGGTGCTAGACTTATGGTTGGGGGTCACCACAGCATGAGGAACTGTATTAAGGGGTTGCAGCATGAGAAAGTTTGAGAACCACTGGTCTAAGGGGTCTCCCGCCTACCAGTCCTAGTGGAGTTTGCTATATGCAGTTCACCAAAAGCAACACAAGGGGATCACGTGACCCCGTGATCTTAAGCTTGCACAAGGGGAGCTTGCACAAGGGGATCACGTGACCCTGTGACATTGCAACCCGTCATAAATATGACTCAGTTGCCCAGCGTCCGAATGTAAATCACGTGACCAGGGGGATGCCGCAATGGTCATAAATCTGAAAAATGGTTGTGTCACTTTTTTCAGTAACGGTCACAACGAGGACATTGAGGACACACCTGTAATGTGAATGGATGGAGGGCAAGGTGGAACCAGGCAGGAAGCCCATGAAATGATGTGCAATTTTTCTCTGGGTTGTTTCCAGATCACGCAGAAGTTCCTGATCAGACCAGACCCGCAGTGCACGAATGTGAAGCCTCTCTCCCGTATTGTGCTGGTGCCAGACAAGCCTATTAATTTGGATTTCCTGGACCGACAGACGAGGCCTTAATGCTTTATTCAGCCCGAGAGTCTGCAGAGATTTAGAGAATCTGCTCTGGGATTGGATTGCCTCCTGGATGGGGTACTGGCATAGTGTCTGAGATGCTCCACTCTTCAGGTGGGATTCAGCCTAAGGCAGTGGTTCTCAACCTGGCGATCGGGACCCCTTTGGGGGTCGAATGACCATTTCACAGAGGCTGCCTAAGACCATGGGAAAAGACAAATTTCCCCTGGTGTTAGGAACTGAAGTTTCTATTCTGGTGCCTTGGAACATATTTTTACAATCCGACCAATCAGATGTTTGCAGGGGTGGGGGGGTGTCCCTCTCACTTTCCTGCCAATCAGCTTAAAGCTCTGCTGGGCAATTTGGCGCTAGACTTATGATTGGGGGTCACCACAGCATGAGGAACTGTATTAAGGGGTTGCAGCATGAGAAGGTTTGAGAACCACTGGTCTAAGGGGTCTCCCGCCTACCAGTCCTAGTGGAGTTTGCTATATGCCGTTCACCAAAAGCAACATTTGCAGCCTTGCAGGCTTCTCTTAAAAGTGCACCCATAGGTTTGATTGCCAGGGTCCCAATTTCCTGTTCCTGGGCTTCTAATAATCCGTGGTCAAGTTTAAAAGGATAGAACAAAGCCAAGCTAAGTCACTTTTTCTCTGAGCAAACCACTTCCAAAAAAAAACCCCTTACCAAGGAAACTATTGGGACTTGTCCAGGTGGTTTCGGATAATCTGATGGAATTGAACAGGGGGGAAATGCACCCTTGCTTCAACCAATGATAAATCCTCTTTGGATGGGACGAGGCCTTCATGCATTCAATTCTACATGCTCCTTCCGTTCAGATAATTGTATGTAGGATGTGCGGTTCATACTACTGCCGCAAGCAAAACGTCTTCGAAGAAGAAAAAAAGGAAGAAAACAAAACAAGAACAACAAGAAAGTCCAGTTGCCTCTTGAAAAAGCACCTTTGGGACCATTGCCACATTATTCGTTAGATATTCGAAAATGAAGTAATTCTTCTTCCAAAGGTTACTAATCTAATTATCCCAAACTTCGAGCAAATATGGGAACAGTGCCAGGAATCTCCACTTCAAACAATGGGAGTGTAACATCTTCCCTGGATTTTGTACACCGAGTGCAAATTTCAGAAGGGAACATACTTTACGTTAAGATAAGTTACATTGAATTTATATTTTACTGACAAAAAAAATCTCAGTAACATAGAGATTCAACACACACACACACACACCCAAAAAAATAGTTTGTTGCAAAAGCGACTGCCTGCGAAGGCTCCTGAAAGGCAAAAGCGGAAGCAGTCTGCTCCATCCCATATTTGGGTAGACCAGGTTGCCCTTATAGACCAGCCCCAAGAGAAGCAACACTTAAGATACCATAACGCTTTCAGGCTTTCTCTATGTGTAAGTTCACACTCCATATATGAACACCGGAGAAGACCTTATATGAGTGCCATCTGTATCATGAACCACATCTTTGCAGGCTACCAGTGATACCATACCACACCAGTGGAGAAATTAGCAAGCATTGGTTCAGGGGCTATGGTTTGTTATTCTTTGCTTCATTAATGCAGTTAGAGTACATTTATTTTAATATAAAATATTTTTAATATAAAAAATAGCTAGAAAAGCACATAAAATGACATACGAAATAAACATACTCACTAATTATAACAGCTAATATCATTAATATTGCTTGTGGAATGACTGGAATTATCCAAGGAAAAGCATCTTTCTTGGCATGTGTGCCAACAGACATTGGCTGTTTAGAACATTGAAACACTGATTGATGGAAAAGTTGTCGTTGTTTCTTGGCATGTGTATGTGCCAACACAGAGAGAGAGAGAGAGAGAGAGAGATTTACTAAACTTTCACAGAAGGGGTCAAAATGAAGAAAAGATATTACTGGAGCTTCAATATGCATCAGGTGGTTTGTATCACAAGGTATTTATTTACAGTTTATTGAACACAAAAATGTCCAAGGCCTGATTGTTATATTGATATGTTGTCTTTCTGGCCTCTACGCAGCACATCTGTCCATGTAATAACATGAAGCTGGAAACAAAATGTTAAATATTCCCACAAGATCATGAAGTAATCATTTTGTAATCTTTCTGTTTGTTTATTTGGGTACCCAGGTAGCTAGCCTGTAAGGTATACAGGTTGCTACTACTATCATCATCTCCATCATTCTGTTGTAAATGTAACTAAAGCTACAGAAAAATAGGCCTCAAACTCAAAATAATTTCCAGACTTAAACTCTTACCCCAGAGGTGACCAGCCTATGGTTTCCAGATCTTGTTGAGAGCTCTAATTCCCAGCACCTTTTCTTCTTTCAGTTTACTACCCAGCTCCAATTCATGGCTGCTGTTGGGAGGGGAAAAAATCCAGTTCAAGCTGGGAATAAAATGGAGGCTGATCGGAAAGGAAGATTCTGTTTATTGGTGAACAGAACCAACACATGCACTGCTTGCAGTTCTGGGACAGCTGACAAAATGGAGTTGAGAGTGGGTGGATATAATACTTTCTGGATCCCTATGGGGTCATGTAGGGGTCATGGTTGACTCTATAGGCAAAAGGAGAAATGCAAATCCTAGGTGTTTGAGCTAATCTAGTCAATCTTTGGCTTGCTGCTAAGTTTCTGTCTGGCCCAGACATTTCTGAATGAATGACCAAATCTGCATTTTTAAAAAGCTGTCATGTTAGCATTTCACACTGGGCTTATTCCCAATGTTAAAATACCAAACTTGAAACAGAGTAATAACACAGACCAATCAGTAAGAGTATAAATATTATTTACAATGTATACAATAAAGTAACCAGTAAACAGTTAGCTACATACATATCCAAATCAAGCAATCATATACAGTTCTAAACATACATCAGCTAACCATTAATATTGCACATAGCTCCATGCAATACCATCATATAGTACATGGGCCAATATTAAGCACACAGCAAGTACATAGACCAATATTTGTAACATAGCAATATATTAGCACACAGTGGTATTGAGCACGCAGCAATATATTAGCACACAGCAGTAGTAAGCATACAGCAATATATTAACATACAGCAGTATTAAGCACACCGCAATATCTTAGCACACAGCAATATTAAGCACACAATGATACTTAGCACACAGCAATAGCAAACATTAGCAAGACTAACCGCAATAGCCACCAACAACCAGCAATACATTACAATCCAATAAAAAGCAATATGGGAAAATTGATTCCCCTCGGCCACTCCATTTTATGTATGGTTTGGGTTGTGTGAGTGTTTTTAAATCAAGGGTTTTTAACTGTTTTCCTGTTTTAATCATTGGATTTGTATTTTGTATTCTTGTTGTGAGCCGCTCTGAGTCTTCGGAGAGGGGGAGGCATACAAATCCAATCAATCAATAAACAAACAAACAAACAAACACACTTGTCTCCTTTATATGGCTAATTGCAGCCCTAGCTCTTAAAGTAACATTATACTATTTCCTCCAAACATACATTGCTGGTTAGTTCATATATTGACAAATCCAACTGGTGAAGTACCATACATAGTACTGACACATCCACCCTAGTTTCTGCCTCCATTAATATTTTTTTCTCCTTTAGGAGAAATATTCTATCCTTCCATTTTAATATTCTTCCAAATATTTCATTCTCTATCACAGTGGTTCTCAACCTGGGGGTCAGGATCCCTTTTGGGGTGTGAGTGTCAAATGACCGTTTCACAGGGGTTGCTTAAGACCATGAGAAAAGACAAATTTCCCATGGTATTAGGAACTAAAGCTTCTATTCTGGCACCTTGGAACATATTTTTACAATCTGTCCAATCAGGCGTTAACAGTGGGGTGTCCCTCTGACCTTCCTGCCAATTAGCTTAAAGCTCTGTTGGGAGAATTGGGGATAGACTTATGGTTGGGGGCCACCACAACATGAGGAACTATATTAAGGGGGAGACTGGTGAGTGCTGACTTTCTACACTGGATGCTCCTATGGGGGGGGGGAACTACCCCTCTGAAAATGAGGGAGGGCAGAAGGTAGGCTATATTGGCAATCCCCCCATAAATCCGCAAAGCTTCTTGACTTAAAGAAGTAACATAACCACAAAATTTCTCTTTAATCATCTATGGAGATTCTCAATCATTCAGGTCATGGTTGTCCGAACTGTGCTTTTTCAAAAGGCAACTTCAATGAAAATGTTTCTTATCAAATTTTATGCATATTCATATCGTTTAACACATTTACATTTCATAACTGATCTTATATAGTTCTTTTATAGTATTTCAAGTCTGGTGGCATAAGGTATTTTGTTGCGAGCAGAGGAGTGGAGGACTCTTCTTGTGAAATATTTCTGGACTCTCTTGATTGTATTAATGTCTCATATGCAATGTGTAATAAATTTAAGGGGTGTGCATAAGTACACCAGAGTGCCTTCCATCCCCTGTCTTAATGTTTCTTTTTTACTAGTATCATGTATATAATTATGACTGTAACTTGTTGCTTGTATCCTAAGATTTTTATTAATATGGATTGTTTCTTCATTGCTTATTTGACCCCTATGACAATCATTAAGTGTTGTGCTTCTCGACACATGTATCTTTTTCTTTTATGTACGCTGAGAGCATATGCACCAAGACAAATTCCTTGTGTGTCCAATCACACTTGGGCAATAAAATTCTATTCTATTCTATAAATATTATATCTTTGTATACCACCAATATGTACGTGACAAAACAAATAGTAAATAAAATAATGCAGGTTTCCAGACAGGTGAACTGTATTCCAAAACTGGTCCAACAAATGTTTTGTAAGCTCTGGTTAGCAGTGTAATATTGCCAAGAGAAGAAGCTGTGTAAGATTAGATTAACATCTCTTATTGCTTTTGGGGCAATGTTGTTACAGTGGCCTCTAGCACTTAGGTCATTGGATAGGAGTACTCAAGATCCTTGACAGAGTGAAGGTCATCTATAAGTTCGTTTCCTCCAAGTTCTAAAGCAAATGATTTTTTTTTTTAAAAAAATCCACGAAGCCTTTAAGCAAAATACAAGGCGTTTATTTGCATGCAACGTTAATAAATCTGAAAGCGCAAACATGCACCAGGTTTAGCCACTTTTAGCAATGGGGAAGAAGCTGGAAATTTTAAAGGAAGCCGAGAGACTCTGTTGAATCACACCCAATCGCCTTGAGAGGTGGGCGGGAACCGCTGTTTTTAAACCGAGGGGTCAGAGCCGGAGGGGTTTTCCTCGACTGGAGGAAACCAACATTTGCGATCGGCTGGGATTGATTAACGTTTAGAGGTTTGGCTGCAGGGTGTGTTTGTTTACAACTCAACTTTGCTCTATTGAGGGTATTTGTCTTCCTATATCTCCTATACCATTCTTCTTTTCCTATATTTCTTCTATTCTTTCATTGATATATTTTATTCCTATATCTTCTCTTCTTTCTTAGATATATTTTTCTATGAGTATATCCTATACAGTATAACCTTCATTATGTATTTACTATATGTATACCCACTATAACCCTCATTGTTTAATGGACAAAATAAGTAAAGTAAGTAAGTAAGTAAGTAAGTAAGTAAGTAAAGTAAGTAAGTAAGTAAGTAAGTAAGTAAGTAAGTAAGTAAGTAAGTAAGTAAGTAAGTAAGTAAGTAAGTAAGTAAGTAAGTAAGTAAGTAAATATTTGAAAAGTATGGCATGGGAGTTCGCCTTTTCTTTGCCCTTTCCTGTCCCAGTTCCCAGCCTGTGGCAAGGATAGTTTTTCTAGCTGAAAAACTTATATAGCATTAAGAAGTTAAAACTATGATTATAAAAAGCTAACGTTTAGAGTAGCTTTTCAGTCTGATATGTAATTGAATTAGAATTATCTACTAAGGGAAGGATTTAGAA
The DNA here is from genome assembly GCF_031021105.1 of Erythrolamprus reginae. Classification (NCBI taxonomy): domain Eukaryota; kingdom Metazoa; phylum Chordata; class Lepidosauria; order Squamata; family Dipsadidae; genus Erythrolamprus; species Erythrolamprus reginae. The sequence goes on along the minus strand of NC_091950.1, from coordinate 148,219,847 downwards.
GATGTTGGAGGAAGTAGGACCCATGGAGAGAAAGGGGAGGGATTAGAAGGGGAGGTAGAGAAGAAAGAGGTGGAGAGGAAAGAAAGAAGGTGGAGGAGAAGGTAGAGAGGGAGAGTGGAGAGAAGGAATAAGAAAGTAGGTATTTGAGGTGGAGTACCTGAGATAGAAAGAAGGGAGTGGAAAGAGGAAAGTAGGAGAGGAATATTATAAATAATAACAATAACAATAAAACAACAACTATTATTATTATTATTATTATTATTATTATTATTATTATGGTGCCCTTCTCCAAAGACTCGTTCAAATTAGAATCTGAATGTAAATTAAGTTTATTATTTTAATGTATTTAAGAGATAATACATGCTTATTGGTTTGTTTAGAAAGTATATGTGATGTTTTGTGTGAGTTTGAAGTGCAGGAAAAAAAGAAAACTTTACTCAAAAACAAAAAAAACCCCACAGGACTTTTGAGAACAAATGATAGAAATCCAACCATCATTTGGACTTCATTTTCCAGAATTTTACACAATGTGACTAACGCAGAGGTCTTCAAACTTGGCATAGCTAGTTGGAGAATTCTGGGAGTTTAAGTCCACAAATCTTAAAGTTGTCAAGTTTGGGGGGCCCTGGCGGACATCTGAGTATTCTGGGTGTAGTCATCATTTTGAGAAGTTTTATATCAGAATATATTTTTTTCTTTATACCATTTCCTCTCTCTTCTCTTAAAACATTGAAAGACTCCACAATAGGCTGACTCAGAATCAAACTGAAATTGTTAAATGAAGCAAAAAAGGGGTGGGAAGTCTTTTAATCAAACATTAATTTATCCGGAAAGCAGAGTCTACTCTACAACATATGCGAGGTGTCTTTTGTAGAATTTTTCAAACTGTGGTGACCTTGAGCTTGGCTACTGAAGGGAAGAAGCTGAAGACAATCTGTTTTATTGCTTCATAGTAGGCCTTGCCTTGTGCTGAGCCAAAAGCAAAAACAGTTCCTTGGCTGGTCCTGCTCTATCGTTTTTTAACTTCCTTCTCAATCCTTGTTTTTAGCAGGATGCATCGCTTTGGCCCACCGATTATGCAACATTTGAACCAGCTGCTGGAGCTGGCTGATTTCAACAGCAATGCTGAAAAAGGTGGGTTGGTTCCAGCTCACCTTCCTTTCATCTCTCACCCCCTCAGAGAGGGTTTGCAACTTGGGCGTCGTCCTCGATCCACAGCTAACATTAGAACACCATCTTTCAGGTGTAGCGAGGAGGGCGTTTGCACAGGTTCGCCTGGTGCACCAGTTGCGGCCCTATTTGGACCGGGAGTCACTGCTCACAGTCACTCATGCCCTCATCACCTCAACGCTCGACTACTGTAATGCTCTCTACATGGGTCTTCCTTTGAAAAGAGTTCGGAAACGTCAGATCGTGCAGAATGCTGGAGTTATTGTGGGGCTTCCAAGATCTGTCCATGTTTCGCCAACACTCTGCGGCCTGCACTGGCTGCCGATCAGTTTCCGGTCACAATTCAAAGTGTTGGTTATGATCTATAAAGCCCTACATGGCATCGGACCAGAATATATCCAAGACCACTTCTGCCACACGAATCCCAACGGCCTATTAGGTCCCACAGAGTTGGCCTTCTCTGGGTCCCGTCGACCAAACAATGTCGGCTGGCGGACCCAGGGGAAGAGCCTTCTCTGTGGCAGCCCCGGCCCTCTGGAATCAACTCCCTCCAGAGATTCAAACAGTCCCCACCCTCCTTGCCTTCCGTAAAACGCTGAAGACCCACCTTTGTCGCCAGGCGTCGGGATAATTACCACCTTCTCCCCCCTTTTTTATTATGTTTTCGACCTTACTGTATGATGGATTAGGTTGAATGTGTATGATTATATAGTTAGGGATTTTACTATTTATTAATGTTTTTTAAATTGATTTAATTTTTCTACTATTGGATTTGTAATGTATTGTATCACTGTTATGTTGTGAGCCGAGTCTTCGGTGAGGGGCGCAATACAAATCTAATAAACTATAACTACTTTGCCTCTGAATCTGTTAGCTTTAATGGCCAATTTTATTTAAGCCCTATAAGGGACTCCCAAGCCATAAAGCAACTTTATGACTTGTGACCTTCAACTCCCAGGATTCCTCAGGGAACCATGCCGGTTCAAGAATTCCGGGAATTGAAGTCCACAGGTTATAAAGTTGCCATAGTTGCCCACCTTTGCCCTAAAGTTATTACCTGCCTCCAGGGCCGCCGATAGATGGGTATTAGTGGGAGGGGCGTACCGGGCCCGGGAAAATTGAATAATGGGGGGGGGGGGGCGGCGCTTCTCCTGCTGAGCCCAGTCCTCTCCCGGTGGCTTTCGGCTCCTCCCGCCGAGGAGCTGCAAGGCTGGCCTTGGAGCCCCGCACGGCCAGCGTTCCCTCGTGCCCGGCGGGTTCCCCTTTCCTAAACCCCCAGCAGCCCCCTCCTTCCCTTCCCGCCCTCCTTCCCCGAGGCGTCCCTTGCCCATCATCCCCTGCCGGGCAATGGGGCAGCGGGACTGCTAGATGGGCAGCTCTTCCGGCGAGGGAGGGAGGCGCCAATTTGGCCAGGTAAGGAGACAGAGTATCGGGGAGGGGGGCACTCTGCGAGAAAAACGGGTGGACTGCCGAACAGAGGCCCCCTAGCCCCAGGGGACGCCCGTTTATGGGGGTTACCCAAAAAAAAAGGCGCACCCGGGAACAACCCGATCCCGGGGGCTGCTCAGCGGTGCCGCGGAACTGGCTGAGGAAAAGAAAGGCGAGGGGGGGAGGTAGCCAAGCCTGTCTATCCGCCCCCGTTCCCCCCTAAATCCGTCATTGTCGCCTCTGCCAGCGCCAGCCCGCGGGACAAAGCCGGCCACGTAGCCACAGCCAAATATGCCGCCTGAGAACGGCCCAATCCCGGGGGCTAGCAGGCAGGGCAGGCAGGCGAGCCCATCGGGGGTCCCACGCGAGGTGCCCCTTCCCTTTCCCTTTCACACGCAGCTTCGGGCCCCCTGAGCGTGTGCAGAGCGCCCCCAGCGCCGCCCCAGCCGAGAAACCCCCGCCCCCCTTTTTCCCGACCGGACGGAGCCCGCCGGGGGGGGTCCCACGCGGCCCCCCCTCCCCTCCCATGGAGCCCTGCCCTGTTTGGTGCCCGCTGGCCGGGCAACAGCCTCCCTCCCTCCCGTTTGCAGAGCTCCGCCGAGCAAAGTTCGGACGCCTTCCGGGCGCACGCACACATCCACACCTCCACCCCCCCGGGAGGAATTCGCCCCCCCGCCCAGAATTGGCCAGCCCAGCAATGCTGCCCTGCTCCCTTCGGAGGTGCGGAGAGGGCAGGGAGAGGAATTTAACCCCGAAAGTGGCCGCGGTTGCGCAGAAATTCCCCCGACCTTCGCTGGTTTCGGGGCAGGGAAGAGGTGGCCGTATTTACCTGGCTGATTCGGGGATGAGAGACTTGGATTGGGAAGTCCGAAAAAGACCCCCGGGATGGATGAGTGGAGGGAGAGGGAGAAAGAGAGAGGGAGAGAGGGGGGAGAAAGAGAGAGAAAGATATAGCAAGAGAGGGAGAGAGAGAAAGAGATAGGGAGAGAGGGGGGAGAGAAAGAGATAGCAAGAGAGGGAGAGAGAGAAAGAGAGAGGGAGAGAGGGGGGAGAGAGAGAAAGAGAGGGAGAGGGAGAGGGAGAAAGAGAGAAAGAGATAGCAAGAGAGGGAGAGAGAGAAAGAGAGAGGGGGGAGAGAGAGAGAAAGAGAGGGAGAGGAAGAAAGAGAGATGGAGAGAGGAGGGAGAGAGAGAAAGAGAGGGAGAGGGAGAAAGAGAGAGGGAGAGAGGGGGGAGAAAGAGAGAGAGGGAGAGAGAGAAAGAGAGAGGGAGAGGGGGGAGAGATAGCAAGAGAGGGAGAGAGAGAAAGAGATAGGGAGAGAGGGGGGAGAGAAAGAGATAGCAAGAGAGGGAGAGAGAGAAAGAGAGAGGGAGAGAGGGGGGAGAGAGAGAAAGAGAGGGAGAGGGAGAAAGAGAGAAAGAGATAGCAAGAGAGGGAGAGAGAGAAAGAGAGAGGGAGAGAGGGGGGAGAGAAAGAGATAGCAAGAGAGGGAGAGGGGGGAGAGAGAGAGAAAGAGAGGGAGAGGAAGAAAGAGAGATGGAGAGAGGAGGAAGAGAGAGAAAGAAAGAGGGATAGAAAGAGAGTGAGAGATGCTCAGTGAGCCTTTCTTTAAAGTTGCCTTTCTTTCTTTCTTTCTTTCTTTCTTTCTCTTTCTTTTGCTCTCTTGCTCTCTTGCTCTTTCATTCTTTTCTCTCTCTCTTGCTTTCTTTCTTTCTCTTGCTTTCTCTCCTTCCTTCCCTCCTTCCATTTCTTTCATTCCCCCTCTCTATTTTTATTTCTCTTTCATTCCCTTTCTTTCTTTCTTTCTTTCTTTCTTGCTCTTTTTCTTTCTCTCTTTTACCTTCCCTTCCTCTATTTCTTCTTTTCTTTCTCCTTCCTACCTTCTTCCCTCCCTCCCTTCATTCAGTCCTTCCTCTCTTACTCTCCCCTTTCATAAGTTTCCTTGCTTCCTTCCTCTGTTCCTGTCCCTTCCCCCTTTCTTTCTTTCTTTCTTTCTTTCCTTCCTTTCCTCCCTCCATTTCTTGCTTTCCTTTTCCTTCCTCCCTTCTTTCCTCCCTCATTCCCTTCTTTCCTTCCTCTCTTACTCTCCCCTTTCACCCCTCCCCAAAGAAGGTAAATTTCATACATAATTGGTATGTCGCAAAATAAAGTTTTAAAATGGCGGGGAAGGGGGGCCCCAGACACTTAGGCTGTATGGGGCCCCAAAATTCCTGATGGCGGCCCTGCCTGCCTCTTTCTGTGTCTCTGCTTTGTTAAGGGAAGATACAATTCTCAGTAGAGCCTTCTGATCTACAAGGTTTTTGTTGTTTGTCAGTATTCTTTTATGCAATACAGTACTGTCTATGAAAGCAGTCTTCCTCAGCCTTGAAGTTGCTAACTATCTTAGGATGAAACTTGTGTGTTGATTGGGAATTGTGAGTTTAGTCTTCTGGGTAGACTGAATTGAAGGGAAAAGGCATGAACTATGTCCTAAACATTTCTCTTACTTTTCATGAAGTATGGTAGCACAGTGGTTAGAGTGCAGTATTGTGGGCGATTTCTGCTGACCTCCAGCTGCCTGTAATTTGGCATTTCATATCTCATCAGCCGTCCATCCTTCTGAGGTCGGTAAACTAAGAACCCAAGTTGTTGGGGGCAATAGGCTGACTTTGTAAACCATTTAGAGAGGGCTGTAAAAGCACTGTCAAGTAGCAAATGAGCCATAAGTCCTATTGTTATTTGACCCATCCATGGAAGATTGGAATGACAAAACAATATTTGCAGGTCCCTTATTTTATTTGTTGAATGATGTGTCCCAGCTTTCTGCTCACCGACTGATCAGAAATTTCAGTTTTTGGATTGAAATAACACTGAAGCTGCCCCCACTGTATTTTTAAGTGTCAATAGATGCTTCATGTGGCATTTTAGAAACATAGAAGACTGACGGCAGAAAAAGACCTCATGGTCCATCTAGTCTGCCCCTATACTATTTCCTGTATTCTATCTTACAATGGATATATGTTTATCCCAGGCATGTTTAAATTCAGTTACTGTGGATTTACCAACCACATCTGCTGGAAGTTTGTTCCAAGGATCTACTACTCTTTCAGTGAAATAATATTTTCTCACGTTGCTTCTGATCTTTCCCCCAACTAACTTCAGATTGTGTCCCCTTGTTCTTGTGTTCACTTTCCTATTAAAAACACTTCCCTCCTGAACCTTATTTAACCCTTTAATATGTTTAAATGTTTCGATCATGTCCCCCCTTTTCCTTCTGTCCTCCAGACTATACAGATTGAGTTCATTAAGTCTTTCCTGATACGTTTTATGCTTAACACCTTCCACCATTCTTGTAGCCCATCTTTGGACCCGTTCAATTTTGTCAATATCTTTTTGTAGGTGAGGTCTCCAGAACTGAACACAGTATTTTCAGACTATTCACTCAAGAACAACTTAATATTTTATTCTTCTCTTTGTTCATTTTAACGTTTTTCCATCTTAGCTCATGTTATTCTTGGGTACATACAAGATACGTACGTATGTGCTTGCAAATTTTATTTACACATAGGTAATTCTGAGCCCTTGCCACCAGATCCCAATACTGACCCCACGCATCTCTCCAGAATATATTCAGATTGCCAAGGGTTTTGAGGAGATACGCCAGCGAAGCCGCCAGCTGGATCGCGATTTGCAGAAGGCAAAGCAGCAGTTACGTCAATCAGAAACGGAGAGTTCTGTGCTGAAGGTGAAGTTGAAACATGCCTGGAACCAAGTAGAGGTGGAAGTGAAGAAAAGACGTTTGGCAGAAGCTAAGCTGGAAAAGAAGGTAGATGAATTTTATTCTCTTTCTCATTCTCGGAATGGAGTGAGTGGAACAGAGAAGAAAATGAATAGTATCTCTTCTGGCAAGTAATAGATTTTAAGAAAAACAGCCCCTTAATCTGAAAACAAGAGTGAACCACCTCTAGTCTGTCAGCTATAATTGGGCTTGAATTCTTAATAGCACCAGAAAACATCCTGCTCTCCTATATCTCCTATACCTTCCTTCTATTCCTATATCTCTTCTTCTATTCTTTCATTGATATATTTTATTCCTATATCTTCTCTTCTATTCTTTCTTAGATATATTTTACTATGAGTATATCCTCTATAACCTTCATCATGTATTTTACTATGAGTATACCCACTAAAAACCTCATTGTGTATTGGACAAAATCAATAAATAAATAAATAAATAAATAAATAAACCATATTTCAGCTGTGTTGGTTGCCAATTGGTCTCCAGACGCAATTTAAAGTGTTGGTTATGACCTATAAAGCCCTACATGGCTTAGGACCAGGTTACTTGTTCTTACACCTGTCTGGAACCCGTATTGCATATCAGACATTAATACAATCCAGAGAGTCCAGAAATATTTTACAAGAAGAGCCCTTCACTCCTCCACTCGCAACAAAATACATTATTCAACCAGATATGAAATACTGGAATTAGACAATTTACAATTATATTGTCTCCGATCTGATCTACATGCAGTTCATAAAATCATATACCAAAATGTCCTTCCTGTTAATGACTACTTCACCTTCAACCGCAGCAATATATAAGTATGTAATAGATTCAAACTCAATGTAAACCACTCTAAACTCAACTGCAGAAAATACGACTTCAGCAACAGAGTAATCAATGCCTGGAATGCACTACCTGACTCTGTGGTTTCTTCCAACCCCCCCAAATTTTAACCTTAGATTGTCTACAGTTGATCTCTCCCCATTTCTAAGAGGCATGCATAAGCGCACCATAGTGCCTACCATCCCTGTCCTATTGTCTTCTTTTATTGTTTAGTTATGTTTATATAAACTACTACTATCATATACATGTTTGACAAATAAATAAAATAAATAAAAATACCTACGGGACCGTCTTCTGCCTCATGTATCCCAGCAGCCAGTCGGGTCCCACAGAGTTGGCCTTCTCCAGGACCTGTCAGCTAAGCAATGCCAGTTGGCAGGGCCTAGGGGAAGAGCCTTCTCTGTGGCTGCCCTGGCCCTCTGGAACCAACGCCCTCCAGAGTTCCGTACCGCCCCTACATTTCTGGCCTTTTGCAAGGCTCTAAAAACCTACCTCGGTCAGCAGGCTTGGGGCCATTGAGCTTAACATCTTGTTCCGGTTGTAGATGAGATTGTGTGATGGTTGTTGAATGAATGCTTTTTATACTATTGGAGTTTTAATTATTAGTTTTAGGGTTAGGTTGGGTTTCATTCATTATATTTTATTGTATTTCATTGTATTGTTGTTGTAAGCCTCCCTGAGTCTGTGGAGAAGGGCAGCAAAGAAATCCAACCAAATAAATAAATAAATAAATGTTTAAGAGCATGAGGCTGTTATCATCTTATAATAGTGTTAATGTTAACCTTTCTACCATACCTCATTCAGTGCCTCAGTTGCATTTTTATACTTCTCAAAAATGTTTTTGTGTAGGATGGGTAGAGAACAATGGCCCTCTTAACACTTGTGGACTTTAACAACCACAAGCAGAAAAAACAATTGTGGTTTAACAACCACAAGCAGAAAAAACAATTCCATTGAGGACCTGTATACTGCACGAGTCAAAAAGAGGGCGGGGAAAATATTTACTGACCCCTCACATCCTGGACACAAACTGTTTCAACTCCTACCCTCAAAACATCACTACAGAGCACTGCACACCAAGACAACTAGACACAAGAACAGTTTTTTTCTGAACGCCATCACTCTACTAAACAAATAATTCCCTCAACACTGTCAGACTTTCTACTAAATCTGCACTTCTATTTTACTAGTTTTTTCTCATCATTCCTATCATCCTTTTCCTCCCACTTAGGACTGTATGACTGTAACTTGTTGCTTGTATCCTAAGACTTTTTGTTAATATTGATTGTTTCTTCATTGCTTATTTGACCCCTATGACAATCATTAAGTGTTGTACCACATGATTCTTGACAAATGTATATTTTATTTTATGTACTTTGAGAGCATATTTATTTATTGATTGATTTATTTGATTTTTATGCCGCCCTTCTCCTTAGACTCGGGGCGGCTTACAACATGTTAGTAATAGCACTTTTTAACAGAGCCAGCATATTGCCCCCACAATCCGGGTCCTCATTTTACCCACCTCGGAAGGATGGAAGGCTGAGTCAACCTTGAGCCGGTAATGAGATTTGAACCGCTGACCTACAGATGTACAGTCAGCTTCAGTGGCCTGCAGTACAGCACTCTACCTGCTGCGCCAACCCGGCTCGAAAGACAAATTCCTTGTGTGTCCAATCACACTTGGACAATAAAATTCTATTCTTTTCTATTCTATTCTATTCTATTTTCTCAGAATTCCTGAGTCAGCCATGCTTAATCATAATTAAGCTTGAATCCCAGTTTAATGTAATTCATTCAGATGGTTCAGAATGAATTGTTGATGTAGAGTTAATGTGATCCTGAGAGTTCACGTGAGTTGAAAATAGTTAATTAATCTTACATCAAAGCAAGTCCTGAGAGAACACCCAGGCTCAAACCTCATTCCAGTTGCCAGCGGCTCTCTTAAACCTCATTTCATTCTTTTCATTAAGAGGGTCTATTTGTTCTCTTCCCTTCCAGAAATGCAAGTTGCAGCTTTTCTATGACTACCTGATGGCGGATCCACCGACCAGTCCCCTCACCAAAGATCAGCATGTAGACATGACCACTGCTGAAAGGCTGCATTTCAGACGCAGTAGCCTACTGCCTAGAAAACAGTGAGTCTTAGAAGATCAAGCTTCAGTTGAAAAGCTTTGACGTGGCATTTTTGTGCATGCAATCTTACACAAGAATTATGATCCCCAGATCTTCCCATAGCAATTCAATCTCCCTCTGGAAAGGTGATATAATTTGTCTCCATTATTGCACATTATTAAAACACTTGAACTAAATTTGATGTCCGGGTTCCAAATAGCATAGAGAATCAAATCAGAGTCCAAGGCAGAGTATTCCTCAATGTTCCAATTTATTAGCAGAGCCATGTTGGCACATCTGGGAGAAACCCAAATCTGAAGTCCCAGGGGTTTCTCCACTCAGTTGAAAGCTCAATCTCTTGTCCCCACACCCCCAAGTCCATCACGTTGACTAATCTTCATCTGCCAACTTGGCAGCAACTCCCATCTCCTTCCGTTCAGGTGCAGAAGTGCAAAGACAAAGGATGACCTTGACAATCTAGAAGGAATTTGTTATGGCTACATGCAGGCATCCCTCATGCAATGTCCCCTGCCAAATGGCCATAGCTAAGAATATATTGCATAAAGTGTGGCAGGCCAAAGACCTCAACTAAAATGGCTTCGCCCTGACATTTGAAATGTTCCGGTTTGGGATGACTCTGGCATTCGTGTCACCAAGGATGGCAAAATTAAGCAAAGTTTATTTGCCCATCCTCTCCTGGGACTTCTCCAGTTGCAAACAGCATAAAGGAAATTATTGCAATCTGCCCAATCGATGATTGGCACTTTCCACTAGATCAATGGTGGACAGTTAAAAAAACTCATTCCCTTCTGCCTGTCACACAACACTTTTCCTTCAGAGTTTTCCAAGTCAGGAATTCCCTTCAAAAGCAAAAGCCATGGGAGCGACAAGGAGGTGGGAAGAGCACCTGGCATTAGATCTTCCCCTCTGAGATTGGTGTTCCATCCCCAACCCTGTAGAGGGGAATCAAAGTAATTCTGGAACGCTGCACAATTACACAGAATTGCATTCCAAGTATGGGGGCAAAGTGGTTAGAGTGCAGTTCTGCAGGCTACTTCTGTTGATTGCAGGCTACCTGCAATTTGGCAATTCAAGTCTCATCAATCTCAAGGGTGACCCATCCTTCCATCCTTCTGAGGTTGATAACACAAGGACCCAAATTGTTGATGGCAATATGCTGACTCTGTACACTGCTTAGAGAGAGCTGTAAAGCAGTGTACAGTGTTCCCTCGATTTTTGCAGGTTCAAACTTCGCGAATAGCCTATACCACGGTTTTTCAAAAAATATTAATTACAGTGATCCCTCGGTTAGCGCGGGGGTTACGTTCCAAGACCTCCCGCACTAACCGATTTCCGCGTTATACTGGATGCGGAAGTAAAAACACCATCTGCGCATGTGCGCCATTTTTTTCATGGCCGCACATGCGCAGATGGTGGAGTTTGCGTGTGAGTGGCGGGGAAGACCAAGGGAAGGTTCCTTCAGCCGCCCAACAGCTGATCTGCTCCGCAGCGCGGAAGCAGCGAGGAGCCGAAGATGGGGTTTCCCCGTTGCCGCGCTGCGGAGCGGATCAGGTGTTGGGCGGCTGAAGGAACCTTCCCTTGGTCTTCCCGCCAGATCACTTGCCGCTTGCCGCTTGCCAGTCCACGCCCCCCTGGATGAGCGGCCCCGCATGGCCCCAGCGCCGGACTCCGTTGCCGAACGCCGAAACCGGAAGGGGCGAGGTGGGGGGGGGAGAACGGGAGGCTCAGCATTCCGTCAGTCGCAGCGCTGGCTGTCAACTTTTCTTTTTAGCACTGGGGAGGCAAGTCAGCTCCTGCCCAGTTTTAAAAAGAAAAGTTGACAGCCAGCGATTGTTCCGCTGCCGCCAACATGGCCTGGCTGGCAGCGGAAGATGTAACGGAGCCCACGGGGGATTCGCCTTCCTCCCACCCACAGCCGAGACTGATCGTGGGCTCCTTCGCAACCTCGGAGAGCTTCCAGGGCATGAAAGCTCACGAAAACCAGGAAGCTCTCCGAGGTTGCGAAGGAGCCCACGATCAGTCGGCTGCGGGCGGGAGGAAAGCGAATGCCACGGGGCTGGGCTCGGCTCCCCCCTCGGCTCCCTCCCTTACCAGCCCCGCCGCGGAAGGCTCCATTCTGTTCCCTGCCGGCCCGATTGAGCGGCCGGCGGTCTCCATTCAGGGAGCAGAATGGAGCCTTCCGCGGCGGGGCTGGTAAGGGGGGGAGCCGAGGGGGGAGCCGGGCCCAGCCCCGTGGCATTCGCTTTCCTCCCGCCCACAGTTGACGTCCACCCCCTCCTCGGTGTCCCCGGCACCCAGCGTCCCCCACGCCGCCTCCACCTCCCGGTAATGCGCCCGACCTCTGCCTCTCTCTTTCTCTCTCATATACCACGCCGGCAACAGGGAGAGAAAGAGAGAGAGAAATAGCGTGGACTTATTTTTTATTTTTTAATATTTTATTTTTTTAATTAATATTTTTTGAAAAACCGCGTTGCAGCGTTTCGCGCTAATCGAGACCGTGCTAATCGAGGGATCACTGTATAAAATACTTCGCAGTTTTTTTCTATACCACGGTTTTTCCCGCCCGATGATGTCATACATCATCACCAAACTAATATTTTTTGCAAATAAATAACAAAAAATAATTACTGTTAATAAATAATTATGTTTATAAATATCAGGATCACTAAGTGTCTTGTTCAATGGTGAGTACCAGTAATAATGGTGAGTAAATGGTTGTTAAGGGAATGGGAAGTTGTAATTTAGGGGTTTGAAGTGTTAAGGGAAGGCTTGTGATACTGTTCATAGTCAAAAATGGTGTATTTACTTCCACATCTCTATTTCGCGGAAATTCGACTTTCGCAGACGGTCTCGGAACGCATCCCCCACAAACTCGAGGGAACACTGTATATAAGTCTAAATGCTATTGCTATGTTATAATTTTTTTCTGATTATTAAAATTAATTGGTATAATGGATTATCTCTATTATACAACTCTGCAAAATAAATACCAGTGACAAAGGAGGAAAATTCACAGATCAAGAGGGAGTAAGGCAGCACGTGGACCTTATATAGCATTTAATGAATTTATAATCTATTGTGTTACCTTAAGAGGTTTTTAAAAAATATTTCCCTGGTTTTTCCATGATAGAGGAGAAACAAGTAAAATTGTACAGGTAGTTCTACCCACTTCTTATTAGAAATGTTTGCTTGGATCCATGCACATACCGGTAATTGAGCCAAACGTGATAGAGTCATTCCTGCGTTTTCTTTCAAAAACTCCAGTATTTTATTATTTTGGTTCTTCACAGTATCCTAGATATGCCAAATCGTTTCCAGGATTTCTTCTACGTATCATGAAGAAGGTCTGATTTCAGCATAGATTATCAGGCCATTGATATTGTTCTCTTTAAAAAGTATAAATGTGTCTGTAATTCCTGCTGGTCTCCCCAAGAATCCTGGAAAAAAAGAAGCAGAGGAATGTTGTGGTAGAAGATTCCTGCCCTGAGTGGGGTGGGATAGTAGCATAGTCTACGGAGAGGGGGGTGGGATAGTAGCATAGTCTACGGAGAGGGGGGTGGGATAGTAGCATAGTCTACGGAGAGGGGGGTGGGATAGTAGCATAGTCTACGGAGAGGGGGGTGGGATAGTAGCATAGTCTACGGAGAGGGGGGTGGGATAGTAGCATAGTCTACGGAGAGGGGGGTGGGATAGTAGCATAGTCTACAGAGAGGGGGGTGGGATAGTAGCATAGTCTACGGAGAGGGGGGGTGGGATAGTAGCATAGTCTACGGAGAGGGGGGGTGGGATAGTAGCATAGTCTACGGAGAGGGGCGGCATACAAATCTAATAAATAATAATTATTATTCATTGCATTTTATCCTTCTATAATTATCGTTCGAGCTCTGCTTAAATGGGACTCAGAAAACAAATGGAACATACTCATTTTGCATCCCTTCTGATGTACTTTCCCAGGGGATTGTGTCCAATAGAAGAAATTGATACCTCGATTCTATCTGACATCAGTTCTGACCACTTGGATGAGGAAGTGGTAAGTTCCATGGGTTTGGGGTTTTTTTTTGTTTTTTTTAGGCTGGACATGGGAGAAATGAAAAGGCTTAGGTCAAAATTGCTAAGCTTCTTAGAGCTGGAGAGATGTGTTATCAGTAGGTCTGTAAAATTATATATTCGGTCCAAAATGTTCACTTGGCCTGGTAGCACATAAGGATTCCTTCCAACAAGATATCAGAGTCTACACAGGGATCACAAAGAAAATGTACAAGGATGACTAATGCAGTCCACTGTATTGCACAGAGTCACTGTAAGAAAGAAATGTGCATATATGATGTGTGAAGGGGGAAATGGCTAGTAACACAAAACAAGCAGATTGATTCTATTTATTGATTGATTGATTTTGTCCAATACACAATGAGGGTTTTAGTGGGTATACATATAGTAAAATACATGATGAAGGTTATAGAGGAGATACTCATAGTAAAATATATCTAAGAAAGAATAGAAGAGAAGATATAGAATAAAACATATCAATGAAAGAATAGAAGGACAGATAAAGGAATAGAAGAAAGGTATAGGAGATATAGGAGAGCGATAGGACAGGGGATGGAAGGCACTCTAGTGCACTTGTACTCGCCCCTTACTGACCTCTTAGGAATAGGTCAACCGTAGATAATCTAAGGGTAAAGTGTTGGGGGTTTGGGGATGACACTATAAAGTCCGGTAATGAGTTCCACGCTTCGACAACTCGGTTACTGAAGTCATATTTTTTACAGTCAAGTTTGGAGCAGTTAATATTAAGTTTAAATCTGTTGTGTGCTCTTGTGTTGTTGTGGTTGAAGCTGAAGTAGTCGCCGACAGGCAGGACGTTGCAGCATATGATCTTGTGGGCAATACTTAGATCATGTTTAAGGCGTCTTAGTTCTGAGCTTAGTTCTAATTCTGCAACAAATGAAGTGCCAATTCATCAGTTGTTCATAGGCTTTTCGTGGATTAAATAGGAAGCACAGTTTCTTATTGCATTCTGTAAACAAACACACCCATGCATGAAAGCCTGGATCCCAGCCACTAACTGCCTGATGTGTATGGCCATAATTTACATTATGTGCTGAATTTCATTTCTTTCTAAACTTTGGTTTCACTGTTCTACTCCCAACTATTTCAATCATCGCCTTTGGCGTGTAGAGAATTTCTCTTCTTCTCAAGGTTGCGTCAGTGCATTTGACAAAGTAGATGGTTATCTGCAGGCTTTTATAATCAACGTTGTTAGCAACAGCACTTATATACCGCTACGTGGTGCTTTACAGCCCTTTCTAAGTGGGTTACAGAGTCATCCTGTTGTCCCCCAACAATCTGGGTCCTCATTTTAGCGACCTCGGAAATATGGAAGGCTGAATCAACCTTGAGTCTAGTGATAATCAAACTGCTGAATTGCATGCAAAAGTAGCCTTCAGTACTGCACTCTAATCACTGTGCCACCACAGTGCACTTTATTATATCTGCTGCTCAATTATTAGCAACTCTGTCTTCGATGCCACAAGACTTCAATGTTGCGGGAAAGCAAACCAACAAAACTAAAGACTTTTGTGTGTCTCTGCCTTCTCCTATTTTTATTACTGGGTGTGAGTACCGTTTTGTTGCTCCATGCTATACTTCTTCTTTTTTTAATAGACTTTATTAATTTTCATAAAAACTAACATACAAACAAACACACATTTAACATAAAATTGGGCTTGCAATTTCCCCTCTTATCATAGAAGTCACTTTCCCATACAGAAAGGAAAGTACAGTACTTAGCACAGAAATCAGAATTAATCTAAAACAACCCAATCTTATAAAAAAAAAACCTTAAAAACAATTTCCTCAACCAACTCATCTCACACACTAATTTGTCATACCAATCATCCAATCAATGGCAGGGGCTGGAATAAGATGACCAGTTCAACAGCATTTGTCGGCACAAATGTGTTTTCAAGTTATTTTGAAAGGATGGGAGAGTAGAAACCATATAGGTCTCCGTGGGGGAAGTTGATTCCAGAGGGCGGAGGCCACCACAGAGAAGGCCCTTTACCGAGGGCCCACCAGCTGCCATTGTTTGGCTGACGGGACCTAGAGAAGGCGAATTCTGTGGACCCTAACCGATTGCTGGGAGAGGCAGGAGATGGTCCCAAAGGAAATGATTGTTATTGTAAGTAATTTGTGGATAACATATCTCCATGTCCTCCCTCAAGCTTTTTTTGTTTGTTTGTTTGTTTTCAAGGATATAAGGATGATCAGACCTGTCAAAAGCAAAAACAGAATGGTAAGTGAAAATGCCATGGCAGAATAGTTGTTTGTTTGTCTTGTTTCCTACAGCACTCAAAGAACTCTCAGCAGCTTATAAACTCACTATTGCTGGACAGGGGAAAGCAGAGTTTTGTACATGCAACCACAGTGTCTTTTAATTTCAAATCTCTCAAAAGTTTGACACCTACACCGATTTTTTTTACCTACCAATCTTTTGTAGGATAGAAGAAACAAAAAAATATTTATACAGTGGTACCTCATCTTATGAACGCCTCTTCTAACAAACTTTTCAAGACACGAACCAGGTGTTTAAGATTTTTTTGCCCCTTCTTCCAAACTATTTTCACCTTACGAACCCAAGCAGCTGCTGCTGGGATGAAGGGGTTTCTTTTTCCCCCTTTTTTTGAAGAAAGAAAAGGGAGGGGCAGCTTGGAGGAGTAAAGATTTTGCATGCTTGCAAAAGCACTGAAACGGTGTCTTTTTAAGAAAGAAAAGGGAGGGGCAGCTTGGAGGAGTAAAGATTTTGCATGCTTGCAAAGGCACTGAAACTGTGTCTTTTGAAAAAAGAAAAGGGAGGGGCGCCCCCTTGCCTTTCTTCCTTCCCACTCACCCTTTAGCCTAGCCTTGCTTCTTCCACCCGCCCCCTTTAGCTGCTCCTCCCTGCCCTCTGTTCGCCTCCCTTCTAAAGTTTGGGATTTTCCTGAAGGATTTGCACACATTATTTGCTTTTACATTGATTCCTTTTACATTGTTTCATCTTACGGACTTTTCACCTTACGAACCGCCTCCTGGAACCAATTCAGTTCGTATGATGAGGTACCACTGTACTTCCATGTAATAAGCTCATGCGGTTTTCATGCTTACATTTTTTTTTCTTCCAGCGTTTGTCCCTGGCCCCCTTGGTTCAACCATCAGTAGCAGCCAGGCACTCACAGCGCTCCGGAGCTTTTACTAACAATGTACGTATCCGTCAATCAATGCACAAGTGAAAAGGTATTCAAGATGTAATCTGCCATTCTTGCCATTATCAAACCTGCTATTTCACTGAATGGCTGGGCAAAAGAAATGAGATAATGTGATATTGCAAAGCAGAAACTTAAATTTGACATCAAATAAGGTAGGGAAGGGCCAAGAGAAAATGATAGCCCTCTTAAGTCCTGATTGGTATGATCACTAAGCTATAAAGGCATCAGCTATTCAGCCTCAAGCTTGGTGATTGCTTGATCCTTATCAGTCCAGCTAGGGCAGTGATGATAAACCTTTCTTGGTTCGCATGCCAAAAGCAGGTGTGTCCGTGTGTTAGCATGCGTGCATGCACAATCCTGGGATGGTTAAAAAAATGGCCAAACAGGCAAACCGGAAGTTCGGGAAAATGGATTTCTGTTTTGCCTGTTGTGCTGTTTTTTGTATTCTAAAGGCTTCATGGAAGCTTCCTGAAACCCCAGAGTGTGAAAAACAGCACAATGGACAAACCGGAAATCTGTTTTCCAAACTTCCGGTTTGCCCGTTGGGCAGTTTTTGGGCAAAACGGCCTTCCACAAGGCCAAAGTTCAGCTGGAGCTGACATAGGGCAATGCCTCGCATGTTCTCTGATATGGCACTGCGTGCCACCTGGGGCACGCGTGCCATAGGTTCACAATCACGGACCTAGAGTCTTCTATAGTGTTTTTCTGGCAACCACTTGGCCTGTCCTGATAAGAGTTTTGTGCTTCCTCCAAGATAATCCGAGAGATTAAGGGAGGAATGGCAGGAAGCTGGCCGGGATTAAAGGGGGAATGGCAGGAAACTGGCTGGGCCTTCGTGCCGCTCTCAAATTTCCTGGGAAATTTTTCCAGGCTCAGGTTCTTAAGTAGAAAATGGTTCTTAAGTAGAAGCAAAAAAATCTTGAGCACCCGGTTCTTATCTAGAAAAGTTCTTAAGTAGAGGTACCACTGTATTCATATTTTCAATTCAGCAAAAATATGTTATACAGTAATACCTCATGATACGAACTTAATTGGTGCAAGGAGGAGGTTCGTAAGACGAAAGGTTTGTAAGACGAAACATTGTTTCCCATAGGAAACAATGTAAAGTCATTTAATCCGTGCAACCAAAAAACCCCCCGCAAAAAACCGGCTTTCAACGACTGCTGGGAAGCCGCGCGGCTGTTTTAAAAGGTGACAGCCGGCCTGGGGGGGCTTCCCAGCACCCCCCCGAACCCGGGGTTCGGGGGGGGTGCTGGGAAGCCCCCCAGGCCGGCTGTGACCTTTTAAAACAGCCGCGCGGCATCCCAGCTGTCTCCCAAAGCCGAACGCCAAAGCCGAACTTCCGCGTTCGGCATTCGGAGACAGCTGGGAAGCTGCGCGGCTGTTTTAAAAGGTGACAGGCAGGCTGGGGGGCTTCCCAGTAACCTCTCGAACCGAACCCGGGGTTCAGAAAAATTTTGCCTCTTCTTACGAACTTTGTTCGAGTTACGAACCGGCGTTCGGGAGGCTTCTGGGAAGCCCCGCCGCCCGGCTGTCACCTTTTAAAACAGCCGCGTGGCTTCCCAGCAGTCTCCGAACGCCGGTTCGTAACTCGAAAAAAGTTTGTAAGAAGAGGCAAAATTTTTCTGAACCCCGGGTTCATATCACGAGTTGTTTGTAAGACGAGGGGTTCGTATCTTGAGGTACCACTGTATATATTTGTAGATTTTTACGGGTATAGGTATATAGATTGTTGTGAGTTTGGGTTTTTTCCCATGTAATATTTTGAGTGTCTTTGTGACATTTCGGCGAAATCACATTCACCATCTTCAGGCTGAAGTTTTTGGCTTTGTCCTGCTCTGAGTATGTGCATGTATATATATGTGCATGTATATTCATAGCCGACAAGCGATATTCTGTATGTGTGTATATATATGTGCTGCTATATTCTGTATGTGTATGTATGTGTATATATGTATACATACACATACAGAATATAGTTGTCGTCTATGAATAAATTAACTGCCTTGAAATGGCCCTGGGTTTGGCCTAGAGGCAAAAAGGAACTGTGACGCTCCTTCAATATACCAGGGTGATCCAACAGAAAAAACATATAGCCCCTCCCTAGTACAAAGCCGAAGGCATCAGATCCTGTGGTCTAGAGGCAGAAGCTACAGGCATTGGACCAGAGTACCTCCAGAACCGCCTGCTACCACACGAATCCCAGCAACCGATAAGGTCCCACAGAGTTGGCCTTCTCCGGATCCCGTCATTTGGCGGGCCCCAGGGGAAGAGCCTTCTCTGTGGCAGCCCCGGCCCTCTGGAATCAACTCCCCCCGGAGATTAGAACTGCCCCCACACTCCTTGTCTTTTGTAAATTACTCAAGACCCATCTATACCACCAGGCATGGGGGAGTTGAGACACCTTTCCCCCAGGCTTTTTAATATTTATGTTTGGGTATGTATATGTTGTTTGCTTTTTTAAATATGATAGGGTTTTATGTGCTTTTTAATATTAGATTTGTTTTCGCTGGAATATTTTTTTTATTATTGTTGTGAGCCGCCCCGGATTGCTTTACCATGTGTGTTCTGAGTCTGGTTTTCTATGGCTGGGATACGTTTGAGGGCTGGTTTCCAGATGTCTGGTAAGCGAGAGGTATCATCCCGCTTGTTCATATTTTGGGGATGTTTTTCTATCTCGATGGCTCGATACCCACTGGGACTTCAACCTGCAACCTAAGCCATCGAGATAGAAAAACATCCCCAAAATATGAACAAGCGGGATGATACCTCTCGCTTACCAGACATCTGGAAACCAGCCCTCAAACGTATCCCAGCCATAGAAACCAGACTCAGAACACACATGGTAAAGCAATCAAGTAGCCTGCAAGTTCCAACTACTCAGGATATCACGCCTAATCTACAACCATTAACTAATCAGCATACCTCAGCTACATCAACGACCCCAATTGTTACCCCACTGACTCACCAGGAAGTTTCTACACAGCAGGAAATTGCTGAGCCATCAAACCACACCCAGCCACCAGTATTTATAGAAGGAAGGCAGCTTAGGTCTCGCAGTGTTCGCCTGAGAACAAGGACAGAAACACCAGCCTGAAGATGACGAGTGGGACCTCGTCAAAACGTCGCCAGAAATTTCCAAATCCTACACGGGAAGAAACCCGAATATACCAAGACTGTCATACCTGTACCCGTGAAAATCTACGAACACACACACACACACACACACACACACACACACACACACACACACACATATATATATATATATATATATATATATATATATATATATATATATATATATATATGTCACATGTTTTGGGGGGTTTTTTGGCTGAATTTGAAAATTAAGGGAGACTAGGATAGATCTATTTCGGTCTTATTTTGGCCTCATCAGCTAGCCATACCCACTGGGACTTCAACCTGCAACCTTTGCCTTGTAAGGCAGAGAATTATCCTCTAGGCTACAGTATCCAATCCCTTCAGCTCTGCACCAGGGAAGGGTTACATAGTTTTGTGTCGAATCACCCTGGTGTATTGAAGGAACGTCACAGCTCCTTATTTGCCTCTCGGCCCAACCCAGGGCCATTTCCAAGGCAGTTAATTTTATTGATAGCCGACAATTCTATCTGTATGTGTCATTATATATATATAATTATAATTATAATTTATTAGATTTGTATGCCGCCCCTCTCCGTATGTATGTATACATGTAATGTATGTATGTATTCCTCATGCTAAATGTGGGTCTTTTTCTTGACATAGCTCACTTCTGTCTGGAATAGCACTGATGAATCTGGTAGACAAAATAGCCAGGTTGGAAGCAAGACCATTGGACCTGTCTTCGGGGGAACTATTCATCCATCAGAAAAGCCACCACTCCAGCAACACCAATTGGCTTCCAAAATAGTAACCACTTATTTTAAGAATAAAAAGTAAACTATTTACTGCAATGCAGGGTTAGAGTTTCTGAAATGAATGTCTAATTACTTGAAGGTTAGTGTTTTAACGAAGCAAGTCAATATTTAGTTATTGGAATGCGGTTGTTTTCATGTTTTTTAAAAAATGGCTATGATTCCCCTGGCTGTCTTCAGTTAAACCTTTTCACCCTTTAGCTTCTCATGGAAACTCTACCCAGTTTGAAAACCTGGATTAAACTATTACAGTCAGAGCAGGTTCTTGGTGCTCTATGAACTTGCTTGTTTTCTTGCAGACCAGTAGTAGCTTACTATCAGAACGGCAAAGGAGGCCGCGAGATTTGGGTGATTATTGTTGCTTCCGCGCATGCGTGAAAGCAAAAAAAAAATCGCCCTAATCTCGTACGTGCGTGCTTCCCCTTGTGAGATTTTGCTTCCTACACATGTACAGAAGTAAAAACACGCTGGGACACAGACACGTGCACGCAGGTGAGGCGAAGCTGTATGTGTAGCGGACAGGTCGTGGCAGGAATGGGAATCTGCCCCTGTTGCAGACATTTCATTACCCTGCTAGGTAACATCATCAGGGCTCGGGAGTAAGGAGTGCTGTTTTCTGTCAGTTTATATTCTGGCGTCTTGCCTATCTGTGTAGGTGGAAGGAGGTCTCAGAGATTCTTTAGTTGGGCTGTTTATTAATGGCTCTTTGGCAGTTTCTTCACTGGGGTTTCACTTACTTGATTGTTGGTCTGAAGTTAACCTTGAAGTTAATGTCTTTTTATTATTCATTTATTTATTCATTCATTCATTCATTCATTCATTCATTTATTTGTTTATTTATATTTGTCATACAAATATAGAATTATAGTTTGTATTAACATAACAAAGTACAGTGGTTCCTCTTCTTAAGAACGCCTCTACTTAAGAACTTTTCTAGATAAGAACTAGGTGTTCAAGATTTGTTTGCCTCTTCTTAAGAATCATTTTCTACTTAAGGACCCGAGCCTGGAAAATTTTTCCAGGAAATTTGAGAGCGGCACAAAGGGCCTACCAGTTTCATGCCATTCCCCCTTTAATCCCAGCCATCTCGGGCTTTTCTGGGCTGCCAGAGGAGCATTTCGGTGGCGCTTAAGGAGGCTTTGGCAGTCCAGAGCGAACAAAACATTTTTCTTTGTCTGGGCATTTGGAGAGGGAATAAACCTCTGTCAGCGCCCAGAGGAAAAAAACACTCTGGGCAGCCCAGAGCAAATGGAGTGTTTTCATTTGTCTGGATTCTTGGAGAGGGAATAAACGACTTCACTGTGGTGACTCCCTTGCACTGCCTCCCACACATCCGGCATGAGGCTGTCTCCCGGAGCGTCTGGCCATGGAAAGGCAAAAGGGGGCACTTCGCCCCGGCCAGATCAACTCAGTTTCAGCCAAACCGAGGAGTCACCACAGTGAAGGAAAGGCGCCAGCTACAAAGCAAGCGAGCGAGAGGAGCGAGAGGAGAGGGGAGCCCTTCAGCATGGGAAGGAAGAGGAAGCAAGTAGCAGCAGCAGCCGCCTTTCGGTCAAAGGAGCAAAAGGTTCCCCTCTCTTGCCCACCTGTGTTTCTCTTTCTGGCACAGTGTATGGGAGGCAGCCTCATGCCCGGTGTATGGTAGGCACATGCGGGCCGGATTAAAGGATTTGGCCCGCGGGCTGTAGTTTGAGGATCCATGCTATAGGTGTTAATGTCTATTGATGGCTGATTTATCAGAGTGCCAGTCTTCTAGAAATTCCCTGGCATTTTTGGACTTGGCCTAGTCTAGGATTATCCCATTTTTCCTATTATGGTAATTCCAGGTTGTCTCTATGCTAGGTTTTATTTTTGTAGGTGGGGGAGAGAATGTCTACTCACTTCCAGAACTGTACAGCTAAGTTTGGCTTTTAAGACCTGTGTGCTTTGTTACTTCAGGAGTACCTTAAGGATTGCTCCCAAGTGAGACTCCCCGGAGGCTTTCCTTTCACACCTTTCTCCAAAGTGTAAAGAACATGAACATTCTGAGATTTCAAAGAAAAAGACTATTGGGCTGAAGGGCAAAGGTTACAGTCTAGATTTGTCTATTTTAGAAACAGCCAGAGCTGCGAAGGCCCAGTGCCTTATTTATTTATTTGTTTGTTTGTTTGTTTGTTTATTTACTTTTTGATTTGATCTGATCTGATCTGATTTGATTTGATTTGATTTGTATGCTGCCCTTCTTCGCAGACTCGGGGCGGCTCACAACAATAATAAAACAATGTACAGAGAACAAATCCAATATTTAAAAATCTAAAAACCCATTATTTAAAAGAACATACAACACAAGCATACCATACATAAAACTATATAGGCCTGGGGGAGATGTCTCAATTCCCCCATGCCTGACGGCAGAGGTGGGTTTTAAAGAGTTTGCAAAAGACAAGGAGGGTGGGGGCAATCCTAATCTCCGGGGGGAGCTGGTTCCAGAGGATCGGGGCCGCCACAGAGAAGGCTCTTCCCCTGGGTCCCACCAGACGACATTGTTTAGTCGACGGGGACCTGGAGAAGACCAACTCTGTGGAACCTAGCCGGTTGCTGGGATCTTCTTTTCCCTGCGCTGTGTTCATCGTCTTTCTTGTCCTCTGTCCTAGGTGATTCGTCTGGCCTGGTGTGTCGTTTGCAAATCCCGCCTGTGCTTTGGGAGGAAGGCACTTAGGTGTCAGTCATGTCAGCTTCTAATGCATCCAGAGTGCAAAGAACAGTGTCCCCTGCAGTGTGTGTCAGGTGCCTACTCCAGAGTGAAAGAGGTGAGCAAACTCCTCAAATGGTACAGTCATGCTCAAGTGGAACTTAACTTCTGGTGATTGATTGATTGATTGATTGATTGATTGATTGATTCATTCATTCATTCATTCATTCATTCATTCATTCATTCATTTATTGCACTTCCAGGCCGCCCTTCTCCAAAGACTCAGGGCGGCTTATAACATATAAAAAACAGTGCAAAAACATTATAATGCCCAATTATAAAACTAATCTAAAAACCCAAGTATTAAAAAACCATACAATCACATTCATCCCAAATCTTAGTCATGGTATCGGCCGGAGCAGAGTGTCCACGCTCAATGGCCCCAGGCCTGCCAGGAAAGAGCAGGAGATTGGGGGCAGTGCAAATCTCCGGGGGGAGTTGGATATAGAGGGTTGGAGCTGCCACAGAGAAGGCCCTTCCCCTAGGGACTGCCTGCCAGCATTGCTTGGCTGATGGGACCTGGAGAAGGCCAATTCTGTGGGCTCTGATCAGTCGCTGGGATACATGAGGCTGGAGACATCCCGTAAGTAACCTGGTCCTAAGCCATATAGGGCTTTATAGGTGACAACCAACACTTTGAATTGTGTTTGGAGACCAATTGGCAGCCAATGCAGCTCGCGGAGTGATGGAGATACATGGGCATACCTTGGTAGGCCCATGACACCTTGTGCGGCTTCATTTTGGGCTAGTTGCAGTCTCCAAACGTTCTTCAAAGGTAGCCCCAGGTAGCATTGCAGTAATCAATCCTCAAGGTGATGAGGGCATGAATAAGGAGAGACTCCCTGTCCAAATAGGGCTGCAACTGGTTTACCAGGCAAACCTATGCAAATGTCCTCCTCGCCACAGCTGAAAGATGTTGTTCCAAACTCAGCTGTGTCTGAAGGAGGACTCCCAAGTTGTGGACCTTCTCCAAGGGGGTCAAAGACTCCCCCTCCAGGGTAATGGAAGGACAGATGAAAGTGTCCCTGGGAGGCAAAGCCCAGAGCCACTCCATCTTGTCTGGATTGGGCTTGAGCCTGTTAGCACCCATCCAGACCCTAACAGCACATTACCTCTACTGCTTCACTGAATTGACACAGGGTGGAAATGTACGGTTGAGTGTCATCAGCATATTGATGGTAACTCACGCTATGTTGACGGATGGTCTCACCCAGAAGTTTCATGTACATATTAAACACTAGGGGGCATAGGACAGACCCCTGGGTGAGACCATCCATACAGGAGGGGCCTAGGAACTGACCTCTAACCCCCCCCCCCCCCACTAACACTGTGACTAACTTGATATGTAGGAGAAGAACCACCATAAGACAGTGCCTCCTACTCCCAACCCCTCCAGTTGGCAGAGATGGATGCCATGGTCAATGGTATCAAAAGCCACTGAGAGAGAGAAACACCTCCCTCAGGACCCAGCCAGGTCTCAGTCACACACACCAAGTCGGCCTCCTCATCCGAGACCAGGTCCCGGATAGGGGGAGTTTTATTCATAACCAACATGGCATTGAACAGCAGCAGTCTGATTCCAGGGCCTCAGATTACACGAACTCTGCAGCTATTTTAGCAATAACATGGAAGCCATTTATCAGGAATGGGAGCTCTTCCCCCCAAAAATAATTTGCTTAATTTTGCAGGCCTACAACTTCCAAGTGATCTTCAGTACAGTACAGTGATCCCCTGCTCGTTGCGAGGGTTCCGTTCCAGGACCCCCCGCAACGAGCGGGTTTTCGCGAAGTAGCGCTGCGGAAGTAAAAACACCATCTGCGCATGTGCAGATGGTGTTTTTAACTTCCGCAGCGCTAGCGAGGAGCCGAAGATTGGGGGCGGCGCGGCTGTTTTAAAACGTCGCCGCCGGCATGGGGGGCTTCCTAGCAGCCCCCCAAACCCGGGTTGGGGGTCCGGGGGGTGCTGGCAAGCCCCCCATGCCAGCGGCGACGTTTTAAAATAGCCGCGCCGCCCCCAATCTTCGGCTCCTCGCTAGCGGGCTTTCGAGCTGAGTCCTGAAGCAAATTCGCTTCAGGACTCAGCTCGAAAGCGGCGAGAGCTAGCGCCAGCGAACAGTTTGTCCGCGCTCGCTCTCGCCGCTTTCGAGCTGAGTCCTGAAGCGAATTTGCTTCAGGACTCAGCTCGAAAGCGGCGAGAGCTAGCGCCAGCGAACGGCTTGTCCGCGCTCGCTCTCGCCGCTTTCGAGCTGAGTCCTGAAGCGAATTCGCTTCAGGACTCAGCTCGAAAGCGGCGAGAATGAACGGCGTGGGCGGGCGAAGGGCGGGCGGCAGCGAGGAGTTTGCGTGGGCGGTGGGGAAACTCCTTGCTGATGCCCGCTGCTCGCCCTCCCGCCAGCAAGAGGGGGAAGACCCAGGGAAGCCGCCCAGCAGCTGATCTGCCGGGCGCCATCTACGCATGCGTGCCCATAGAAAAAAGGGCACGCATGCGCAGATGGTGTTTTGACTTCCGGGTTGAAAAATCGCAAATTACCCTGTTCGCAATGGTCGGGGACGCAATAACCGGGGGATCACTGTAGTTGCTTATTGTTCTTTGAGATCAGCCAAGATCGGCTAAATGCTGCCACCTGATGGCAGAACCCCAGCATATCATTGAATTGGTTTTTAATTTCTCAATCCCTCCATTTGAATAGAATAGAATAGAATTTTTATTGGCCAAGTGTGATTGGACACACAAGGAATTTGTCTTGGTGCACATGCTCTCAGCGTACATAGAAGAAAAAGATACATTTGGAGGGGAGGCATTACCTGGGAAAAACAGTTTGGGGAATTGAGATCTGATGCAGAGAGGTCTCTGATGTCTGTCCCATCTCTTCCTTAGGGTATACTGGCTGATTTTGCGCCTTCCAAGCCACCTCTGGTGCCCCCCATTGTGGTTCAATGTGTGGTTCAAATAGAGAAACGTGGCCTGCAAGACGTAAGTGGAATTCCAAAGGAAAGGTGGGCAAAAATAACCTACAAAATGTTCAATTCATTATGTAGTCTACTTTGCTCTGCAGATAAACTTTATTCTCACTCCCTGTTGATTTTTTTAAAAAATCTTTACTAAATTCTCTGCTGTTGCTATCTGAACATAGAATTAATGTGTCTGAATATAGAGTTAGAATTAGGTTAGCCCAGGAGTCAGCAACCCACGGCTCTGGAGCTGCATGTGGCTCTTTCATCCCTCTACGGCGGGCTCCCTATCACTTAAAATATTTATTTATTTATTTATTTATTTATTACTTAGATTTGTATGCCGCCCCTCTCCGAAGACTCGGGGCGGCTCACAACATGTAAAAAAACAAATCATAAGCAATCAGGCAAATTTAAAATATTTAAATATTTAAAAAACCCCATATGCTAACAGTCACACACACAGACATACCATGCATAAATTAAACGTGCCCAGGGGGAGATGTTTCAGTTCCCCCATGCCTGACGGCAAAGGTGGGTTTTAAGGAGTTTACGGAAGGCAGGAAGAGTAGGGGCAGTTCTAATCTCCGGGGGGAGTTGGTTCCAGAGGGCCGGGGCCGCCACAGAGAAGGCTCTTCCCCTGGGGCCCGCCAACCGACATTGTTTAGTTGACGGGACCCGGAGAAGGCCCACTCTGTGGGACCTAATCGGTCGCTGGGATTCGTGCGGCAGGAGGCGGTCTCGGAGATATTCTGGTCCGATGCCATGAAGGGCTTTAAAGGTCATAACCAACACTTTGAATTGTGACCGGAAATTGATCGGCAACCAATGCAGACTGCGGAGTGATGGTGAAACATGGGCATACCTAGGTAGGCCCATGACTGCTCTCGCAGCTGCATTTTGCACGATCTGAAGTTTCCGAACACTTTTCAAAGGTAGCCCCATGTAGAGAGCATTACAGTAGTCGAACCTCGAGGTGATGAGGGCATGAGTGACTGTGAGCAATGAGTCCCGGTCCAGATAGGGCCGCAACTGGTGCACCAGGCGAACCTGGGCAAACGTCCCCCTCGCCACAGCTGAAAGATGTTGTTCTAATGTGAGCTGTGGATCGAGGAGGACGCCCAAGTTGCGGACCCTCTCTGAGGGGGTCAATAATTCCCCCCCCAGGGTGATGGACGGACAGATGGGATTGTCCTTGGGAGGCAGAACCCACAGCCACTCCGTCTTATCCGGGTTGAGCTTGAGTCTGTTGACACCCATCCAGGCCCCAACAGCCTCCAGGCACCGGCACATCACTTCCACCGCTTCGTGTCCCAATACCCACCGGCACGCAATTTATTGAGCTTTTCGTACCCTGGTATGCCAACCTTTGATAAAACCAAGGAAAGAAAAGTTTCAGAAAAAAACGGAATGCTTAATTCAACTAAATATGCTAGTTCTGTGACCGCTCAAGAAATAGGCACAGGAAGGTTTTGTGCACTGTTGGCCTGCTACCGGAGTGGTAAGGAACTATGTTCCGGTAGCGATTTTTGGGATGTGCACGCAGTCCAGTTAGGGAAATTACTATGTATCCTTTCTCATCTTGTGATGGCAAAGAATAGGACATTCAAACAGTGGGTTTGTAAGCTTACCCAATTTTTCCCTGAGATGTCCTCAAATTTTGCAAAATATTGCAAAGCAACTTTACTTAGTGGGGTTCAGAACATTGGGGAAAAAATCTTTATAGCTTTATTGAATGTTGTTTTTCTTCTACAGAATGCGAGGGAATTCCATATGTAGTAGAACAATGGAATTGGCAATACTTCCATTATTGAAATTCAAAGCACTGGGATTTTTTTCCTTTACCATAGCTTTCTTTTCCAAACATAAATAAATGGTTTTACTCTTTCACAGAGATTAAGATTTTCATCCCTGATTAGACAAGTTTACAAAAATGGAGGGGGTGGATATCAACATGGAATGTTTCTATATAACTAATGCACTGGGTGAACTAATTTACTTTGGATATCTTACTTATGAGAATAATTTTGGTAAGCACTGCGTAGGTAGCATGAAGTGTCCCTAGCTGAATGCACCACATTTTTCTTTTCTTTTTTTTGAATATTTTTTTTGATTTTTTTAAAATATGAGACAAAACAAGACATACAACATTTAACATGTAAAGGAGCTACCATTGCTCTGCTAGGCATAGAAGTCTTCTAATACAAAGAATAATGACTATAATTAGATCAATACAGAAAGATAAAGTTGTTAATAACATATCTCTTAATATCTTTAATATGTTGTAAAATCTACATATTTCAGCATTTTCTTTGTGTCAATTAATAGAACTAAAGACCTATCCATTAAATATCAGTATATAATATATTCAACCAAGTAAATCTAACGTTTCTATAGTTTATTTTTGTACCATTAATCATCTTTATTAACATTCCACCCATTATGTACTTTATCCCAAGTTTTATAATACTCTGTTTCCATTTGATTATTTAACCTTCTTGTCATCATATCTAATTCTGCACATTCCATAGTTTTCTTTAAAACTTCTTCATCTTTTGGAATTTCCTTTTCTTTCCATTTTTGCGCAAATACAATTCTTGCCGCTACTAATATGTGGATTATTAAATAATATATTTCTTTTTTATATTTTGTGTCAGTAATACCTAATAAGAAAAATTCTGGAGTCTTCTTAATCTCCTTATTTGTAATTTCCTTTAACCATTTTTCTATCTTATTCCAATAGATCTTAGCTTTGGGGCAAGTCCACCATGCGTGGAAGTATGTGCCAATTTCTTTTTTACATTTCCAGCAAATAGGTGAAGTGTTTGGAAACATCTTTGAAATCCTGTATGGTGGAAGATGCCATCTACAGAACATCTGAATTTGATTTTCTTTGAAGGAAATCGATTTGGTTATTTTCCAATTATGTACCCATACCTTTCCCCATGTATCTAAATTTATTTCTTTTCCAAAATTTTTACACCAACTAATCATGTTATCTTTCAATAACCAATCTATTGTTTTATAATTTGTTAGATATTTATATAACTTCCCAATTAATTTCCTTGATTTTGGATTAATAATTTCCCAAGTATATTATTATCTTTCTTAAAAATAAATATTCTAACATCATTTTGGTATCTAGAGTTAATCTGTGCGTACTGCCACCAATCAACATCCACACCTGTCTCCTGCAGTTCTTGTTTTGTTTTCAATTTTAGTTGATTATCCAATGGAAATATAGAGACTTATTGGATAATCAACTAAAATTGAAAACAAAGCAACACATTTTTCAAAGACAATTCTGCTGTAGAGACAAGATCATACCAAGAAGACCTAGAAAATTAAGGGAAGAAATGTTGATCATGAAAGCCCAATTTTTTATTTTAAAAAATTCATACACTTCATGTTCTTGATATTCAGTCCAGAAGAAGTAATAATTGTCTGCTTGAGAGAACATGTGTTATATTGGCCTTCCTTTTTTAGAACGTCTTCATTGCTTTTGCCTTCTCCCCTCTGTTGGTTATGACCTATAAAGCCCTTCATGGCACCGGGCCAGGTTATCTCCGGGACCGCCTTCTGCCGCACGAATCCCAGCGACCAATTAGGTCCCACAGAGTTGGCCTTCTCCAGGTCCCGTCAACTAAACAATGTCGTTTGGTGGGACCCAGGGGAAGAGCCTTCTCTGTGGCGGCCCCGGCCCTCTGGAACCAACTCCGCCCAGAGATTAGAATAGCCCCCACCCTTCTTGCCTTTCGCAAGCTTCTTAAAACCCACCTTTGTCATCAGGCATGGGGGAATTAAGATATTCTTTCCCCTAGGCTTCCACAATTTATGTATGGTACGTTTGTATGTATGATTGGTTTTAAAATAAGGCTTTTTAGCTTCTTTAGTATTGGATTGTCGCACGTTGTTTTTATTACTGTTGTTAGCCGCCCCGAGTCTACGGAGAGGGGCGGCATACAAATCCAATAAAATGAAATGAAAAAATGAAAATTACATAAGCAGTCTTTCAGTTGATATTT
The DNA here is from genome assembly GCF_031021105.1 of Erythrolamprus reginae. Classification (NCBI taxonomy): domain Eukaryota; kingdom Metazoa; phylum Chordata; class Lepidosauria; order Squamata; family Dipsadidae; genus Erythrolamprus; species Erythrolamprus reginae. The sequence goes on along the minus strand of NC_091950.1, from coordinate 148,189,636 downwards.
TGTTGTTTATAAAACGTGGATCTTTACATTAAACATCTCTAAACACTGAGAAGTTTCCCGCACACCCCTCACTCTCTGCTCTCTATTTTTTTTAATGTAGTTTCTCGCCTTTTTCCTTTTTATGTTTCAGTGCTGCTGATTGTGTTGGGGTTTTTAAATCCACCTCAAATGCATGATCTCTAGAAAAGACCTAGTCCCATGAAAGAGTTGCAAACAGGGGTTGCATTTCCTCCCTTGTGCTCTGAAGTAGGTTGAGGGAGCAAATCCAGAACTTCGCCACCATTGAGTTGTATGAATCTGTTCCCTTGTTTATTTTTGTCTTGTACAGTGTTCCCTCGATTTTCGCGGGGGATGCGTTCCGAGACTGCCTGCGAAAGTCGAATTTCCGCGAAGTAGAGATGCGGAAGTAAATACACCATTTTTGGCTATGAACAGTATCACAAGCCTTCCCTTAACACTTAAAACCCCTAAATTACCATTTCCCATTCCCTTAGCAACCATTTACTCACCATTATTACTGGTACTCACCATTGAATAAGACACTTAGTGATCCTGATATTTATAAACATAATTATTTATTAACAATAATTTTTTGTATTTATTTGCAAAAATTATTAATTTGGCAATGTCGTATGATGTCATCGGGTGGGAAAAACCGTGGTATAGAAAAAACTCCGCAAAGTATTTTTTTAATTAATATTTCTTGAAAAATCGTGGTATAGGCTATTCGCGAAGTTCGAACCCGTGAAAATCGAGGGAACACTGTATTTCCTAGGAGCCTCTTTAGAATTTTCATAACTTCTTTTCTCCTTTAATTAGATGCCTTCTCCTTCCCTGAGGGGATAGCACTCTGATTTTTGACTGGTGTCAGTCATTGCAAGTCCGCAATTGCTTAGGTTGTGAATGTTCCACATCCTTGTAATTATTTCCTTGGCCTTTTGCTCACCTCTAGGCTAGACTATACAGAGTGCCAGGGGCAGAACCCCTCGTGCGTGAATGGAAATACAAACTGCTCGCTGCCCAAGGAGCTCTTCCTCCCTTCGACCTGGTGGATGATGTACATGTGATCTGTAGCATCCTCAAGGATTTCCTGAGGAACCTGAAAGAGCCTTTAGTTACCTTTTTCCTGCATTCTGCTTTCTTGAAGGCAGCAGGTGAGTTGGGATGGGACTCTCAGATATATCTCTGGAGGGGAAGTGACTAAGGGGAACATGGGTGATGTAGGGTATGACAAGGATGAGCCTTGTTGTGAGTGGTCCACAGCCAGCTCATTTAGTCACAGATTCTGAGGAGGATGAACTGGGTCCATCTTGGTACCTTAGGCCAGTGTTTCCCAACCTTGGCAACTTGAAGATATTTGGACTTCAACTCCCAGAATTCCCCAGCCAGCGAATGCTGGCTGGGGAATTCTGGGAGTTGAAGTCAGAATATCTTCAAGTTGCCAAGGTTGGGAAACACTGCCTTAGGCAGTGTTCTTGACCACTGAGACAGAGGGCAGTCCACAACCAGCTCAGTTAGTCACAGATTCTGAGGCGGATAAACCGAGTCCATCTTGGTACCCTAGGCCAGTATTCTTGACCACTGAGACAGAGAGTGAGAGTGAGGGTGAATTGGAACCTGAAAAACCTTTAGACTTTAGAAACCCCAATTATGGTAATGTCTGACTCAGAGGAGGAGGGGGACATTGGGGACTAGGAGCCCCTATTAGATGCCATGGTAAGAAGGTCATGAAGCAGACAGGAATATCTTTATGGGAAAAGTTCTAGAAGATTCGCCTTCTAGAAAGTCTAGACATTGAATGTCTCTAGGAAACAGTTGACCACACCCAGACAGTATATAAGTGAGGTCTTATGGGAAAAGAGGCGTGGAGAATCAACGTTTGTAATGGTGGAGGTCTTAGATCTGGGGTTCCAGAAATGCTTTGCTGGCAAACTGCTATTATCCTTTTAAGTTCATTGTGCAGAGATGCAGTTGTCCGAGGAAAACTAGAACCGGCAGTGATGCAGGCCTGCGACGCCCCCAAACCGATTCTCTCGGCAGCATCATAGGTGCCGCCATCTTGTTTTTTGCTTCTGCTCATGCACAAAAGCTTTTTTTAAGTACTACACATGCACAGGCCGCGCAATGTGTTCATGCCCACACAGCACATCCCTTACCAAGCCAGCAGAAAACCAAACCAGAATCTACATCACCTCGAGGTTCGACTACTGCAATGCTCTCTACATGGGGCTACCTTTGAAAAGTGTTCGGAAACTTCAGATCGTGCAGAATGCTGCTGCGAGAGCAATCATGGGCTTTTCTAGATATGCCCATGTTACACCAACACTCCGCAGTCTGCATTGGTTGCCGATCAATTTCCAGTCACAATTTAAAGTGTTGGTTATGACCTATAAAGCCCTTCATGGCATCGGACCAGAATATCTCCGGGACCACCTTCTGCCGCACGAATCCCAGCGACCGGTTAGGTCCCATAGAGTTGGCCTTCTCTGGGTCCCGTCGACTAAACAATGTTGTTTGGCGGGACCCAGGAGAAGAGCCTTCTCTGTGGCAGCTCCGATCCTCTGCAACCAGCTCCCCCCGGAGATCAGAACTGCCCCCACCCTCCTTGCCTTTCATAAAGTTCTTAAGACCTCTCTCTGCCATCAGGCATGGGGGAACCGAGACATCTCCCACGGGCCTATACAGTTTATACATGGTATGTTTGTGTGTATGTTTGTTTTTAATAATGGGGTTTTTAGTGTTTTTTAAATTATTACATTTGTTCTTACATTGTCTTTGTTATTGTTGTGAGCCGCCCCGAGTCTACGGAGAGGGGCGGCATAAAAATCTAATAATAATAATAATAATAATAATAATAATAATAATAATAATAATAATAATACTGGACCAGACTTTTTGATGTGGATAGCATGAAATAAACCTGTAGTATTTTTTGAAGTCTGTCCTGACATTGCTCGATTCTTGGAAACTATTTCGTTTCTTCCGGAGTCACTGTACAATTAAGGTGCTATGCCTTCAGTGAGTCTAGTTTCATTAGGGAAAAGTGATGATTTGTGAAAAAAGGAGTGAGGTTAAACGATTGAACCCTGTGGATGACTTAGAAAGGCGATAAAGGATTTGCATCACCCTTTCTTTCCACTCAGAAATTCTGGATGAATCTGCCTGCCATACTGAACTCTGCCGCATTGTCAAGAAGTTGCCTGTGACTAATAGAGACACACTAGCGTTTCTCATGCTCCATTTGCATAGGTGAGTACAAATTTAGACGTAGAAAGGAAAACCTTAGAGAACTGGGAGAGACGTTTTACAGGCCATCCAGTCATTCCCTGCTTGATGCAGAAAAAGAATAATTAGACCATTTTTCTGCCAATGTGCACCTGTCATCTGCAAGCAACTGGAACACGAACTTGCACAGGCGTTTTGGCTGTCTTGCCAGAAGAAGAATAACACTGCTTATTTAGATCAAACTGCAGTGCAGGAGCAGGCATTTTCAAGATTGTAAATTTATCAAGACGGATTGCATGTTAAGATTGTAATCGGCCTCCTCATCCAGGATTGATCCTGGATGAGGAGGCCGACCTGGCATGTGTAACTGAAACCTGGCTGGGCCCGGAGGGAGGAGTTCCCCCTCTCTGAAATTTGCCCAGCCGGGTTTCAGATATGGCATCAACCTCGACCCCAGAGAAGTGGGGGAGGAGTGGCTATTATAGCCAGGGAGAGCCTTTGCCTACATAGACTCGGTTGCTCCAGAGATTGTGGGCTGCGAGTCCCTCTTGGTGAAGTTGGACTTAGGGGTTCAGGTGGGCTTGTTTCTCACGTACCTGCCTCCCAGCTGTGTGTCCAAAGCCCTGCCTGTGCTGCTCGAGGAGGTAGCCGGATTGGCGGTGGGGTTCCCCAGACTCATTGTCATGGGGGACTTTAACCTGCCGTCACGGCGAAACCTCTGGGCTGGCACAGGAGTTCATGGCCACCATGACAGCCATGGACCTGAGTCAAGTAATACAGGGTCCGACACACGAGGGGGGACACACAAACCTGACATGGTATTCCTCTCTGAGCAATTGAGTAATGGTCTGAGATTAAGGGGCTTAGAAACGTTGCCTTTGTCATGGTCGGACCATTTTCTACTACGGCTTGACTTCCTGGCTCCAATCCTTCCCCTCAGGGAGGCGGAACTGATTAAGTTGTTCCGCCCCAGGGGAAGAGCCTTCTCTGTGGCGGCCCTGACCCTCTGGAACCAGCTCCCCCCTGAGAGATTGGGATTTTGGTAATGTCAGGATAGTTGTTAAGTGGTGTTGTGAGTGTTCCTTGTCAACCTCGGGGCATGTCAGATTCTGAGGAGGATGAGCCAGGCCCCTCTGGACATCCTGGATGAGGGGCTTTGCCAGTTGAAACAGAGAGTGAGGCAGAAAGTGACTTGAGTGAGCCTGAAGGGGCTGATGTGACATTGGGGAAGTGGTCCCAGCCAGAGAGTGAGGAAGACATGTTAGTGGAAAACAATTGGATTAATCCTCACTATCAAAGAATGCTTTGAAGGTGAGAGGAGTTCCAGAGTAAAAGGTATTAATTCAAAGCTCTTTGTTTTGTTTTGTTTTGTTTTAAATATTTAAATTTTATTGAATATATACATTAAAAACAGGGTACAGAAAAGCAAAGGGAATATATATAATGTACATTCTAGCAGTTATAATTTACTTGTATAGTACACGTAAGTGGGGAGGGAGAAAAGAAGAAGGAGAGGGGGTTGGGGAAGAGGGGAAAGAGATATGAGGGGAAGAGGGATAGGAAATTGGAGCAAAAGAGGAGTAGTAAGAAGAGTGTAGAAGGCCAGCGTTAGAGCTGGGGCTTTCATGCTTTGCGGCCTGTGATTTAAACACATAGGTGGTGTAGATTTCCCTAAAGTTTTATCCATATGTTTTTGACGTAATTGCTAGTGCCAACACGTATCAGTGGTTTAAGGGTCTGTTCATTCAGTTTCTTTGTAATTCAAAATTTGTGTCAATCGATGTTTACAGTTTGTCGTTTCAATTTGATATTATGATTTGTGACGTAGATTGCTGGTTTTACAAGTTGTTTTTGTTGGATATTTTTCTTTGAAGTGTGATGTCACTTCCAGGTATTATAAAGGTATGGGATTGTGGGAAAGGGGGCATAGAGTCTCAAGGACATTCTTTGGAAGAGACGTAAAATGAGGGTATGCTGGAATAAAGCTTTAAAACCATGATTCTTACTTCAAACCTGTCATCCCTGTTGAACGCTGTGCTGGGAAAGGCTCTGGTAAGAAGACTTATGCTTAAAAGCGAAAAGAATTGAGTTTTATCTCAGGAATGCGGATAAAGAATGAATTCTGGCGCTCTTCCTAGACCATAGATTACAGTTAATTATTACAAAGATAATGTTTACTTCTATGATGTTTTAATACTTGCGTTTTCACTCATGTACGCTTGTTTTCTAATATAAAGAATGGGATTTTTAATAAAATAAGTGATTTCTGAGATTGGGATCGGATTCGGAGGGTCGGGATCAGAGCATATGGTAATTAAGTGTCCTATGTATCAACCATGTGATTAAGTGAATCCAGCATATGAAATAGCAATAGCAATGGCACTTAGACTTATAGAATAGAATAGAATAGAATTTTTATTGGCCAAGTGTGATTGGACACACAAGGAATTTGTCTTGGTGCATATGCTCTCAACGTACATAAAATAAAATATACATTTGTCAAGAATCATGTGGTACAACACTTAATGATTGTCATAGGGGTCAAATAAGCAATGAAGAAGCAATATTAATAAAAATCTTAGGATATAAGCAACAAGTTACAGTCATACAGTCAACATGGGAGGAAATGGGTGAAAGGAATGATGAGAAAAACTAGTAGAATAGAAGTGCAGATTTAGTAGAAAGTCTGACAGTGTTGAGGGAATTATTTGTTTAGTAGAGTGATGGCGTTAGGAAAAAAACCTGTTCTTGTGTCTAGTTGTGTCTAGTAGTTATATACCACTTTACAGCCCTCTCTAAGCAGTTTACTTTACAGCCCTCTCTAAGCAGTCAGCCTATTGCCCCCAACAATTTTGGGGTCCTCACTTTACCCACCTGGGAAGGATGGAAGGCTGAGTCAACCTTGAGCCTGGTGAGATTTATACGGCCAAATTTCAGGCAGCTGGCAGGCAGCAGAAGTAGCCTGCAGTACTCCACTCTAACCACTGTGCCACTGCAGAAAATAACCATTTGTTGTCATTTTCTGCTGGAAAATAGCAGAAACATAGCAAATTACAATCACATGGCATCCAATTGCCAAACGCCTAAAATGTGGTGACATGACCGGGAGGGGAGGTGGCTGCACAACATTTTATAGCAGCCAGAAGTGCTTTACCCTTTCCAAAGTCATAATTTCAAATGGTTGTTAAGTGACTCATCACTAAACAAGGATTGCCTATTATAACTCTTTAAAAACTCCTTCAGACTTCATGATCTCCCATTGCAAAAGTACGGTTTTCATTCAAACTGTAGATATTTTCAGCATTCTAAAGGAAAAGGTATGATTTCTAGGTTTAGCTACTAGCCTTGAACCAAACTGGGCTTCATGTGTGAATGCCCATCCTTTACCTTAGTGTGTAAAACACATACACATTTTAGGAATAGCTAATGATATGTAGCAGAAATACGTAGCTTCTGCTCCGGTAATCTCACACTACTAACTAGAGTATACAAAACTTTTGCCAGACCAATCTTTGAATACAGCTCATGTGTCTGGAACCCACACCACATTTCGGACATAAACACTCTAGAAAATGTCCAGAGATACTTTACTAGAAGAGCCCTCCACTCCTCCACTCACAACAGACTTACAAACCTAGGCTTAGAAATCTTAGAACTGCGTCGCCTTAAACACGACCTAAGCATAACCCACAAAATCATCTGCCACAACGTCCTTCCTGTCAACGACTACTTAAGCTCCAACCAAAACAACACACAAGCTCACAACAGATACAAACTTAAAGTAAACCGCTCTAAGTTCTACTGCAGGAAATATGACTTTAGTAACCGAGTAGTTGATTGCATGGAACGCACTACCTGACTCTGTAGTATCATCACCTAGCCCCCAAAACTTTACCCTTAAACTATCCACTGTTGACCTCTCCCGATTCCTAAGAGGTCAGTAAGGAGGTGCATAAGTGCACCAGCGTGCCTTCTGTCCCCTGTCCTAATATTTCTCTCTTACTAGATCTTGGTATACTACCAATGCGTACTTGACAAAATGAATGAATGAATGAATGAACAAATGAATAATATATTTGCTGTAGCACGGACTACTGTTTCCATTGATCCATCTTTCCATCCATAGGGTCATGCAGAGCCCCGATTGTCAAATGGACCGCCATAACTTGGCAAGTATCTTCGGACCATTGCTAGTCGGACACAGCACTCCCAGACCCAGCCCACTTGTCATTATGGAAGGCAGACCACACCAGTGCCTGGTAAACCTCTGTGATGACTCTCCAATTTCTTTCAGCTTTCAGTGGCTCATCACTGCACAATTCTGGGTCTTTGTCAAAAAATGTGTGATTTTATAAGATTGATTCCTTTGTATGGCAATAACTTATCTTTTGCAGGATGGGTTGGAAGAACAAAGCTTCTTTCAAATGTGAGAAGGAGGCAAAACCTGGTAGCTAGGTTGTAGCAAATATTCTTCTAAACCTCCTTTGAGATTTCACTGAGCATTACTTGAATAATTCATTGATTAATTCAGTTTAAATGCCATCCATCTCTGTTGAAGTGACTCTGGATAGTTATTTGTATTATTTCTATCACTATCAACCACACTGCTTTAAATATAATTGATTGTGTATGTGTGTGTGTGTGAGAGAGAGAGAGAGAGAGATTTGCTGATAATGAAAATGAAGAGAGATTAGTATAGATCTATTTCAAGCTATTTATCTCTCATCAGCTAGCCATACTCTTACTGGAATTTGAATTTGGGCAGCCAGCACAGTATGTATGTATGTATGTATGTATGTATGTATGTATGTATGTATGTATGTACAGTATATGTATGTGTATATATACACACACACAGCCATATACATACAGTGTGAGTGTGTGTATATATATATATATATCAGGGGGAGAGAAAAAAGAAGGGGGAGATATTAGAAGCTGGACAGAGGCTAATATTATTTCCTTTCTACAGGTCATCTCCCATCTCCTAACATTGCCACTCACGTTTTGGAAGCATTTTATAGAAGAAGAGCCAGAAAACCTTGTCTCCTCAGTACATCAGCCCATTGTAATGAATGAACAAGGTGAGTTAATTCCACTCTAAGGCATGGGGAGCATTGCTGTTTTGATCAGCTTGAAAAGCATGTCAAGGGAATTGGCCTAATGTTCTCTGACCAGCAGAGACCAGTTTTTCCATCCATTTGTTTCCCCAGAGGCCAGCCCTGTCCAGTTGAGTCCAGGAAATGGCTGCTTTCAAAACAAGATTCATAATTGCATGGACACAACTTTGCCACTTTTGTGAGTATTAACTAAAAGACAACATAAAGCTTGGCTAGATATAATGGAATGGTGGCATTTGTTTGTTTGTTTATGTATTTATTTATTTATTTTATTCCCGAAGGACTCAGGCATTGATCAAACTATACTGGGAAAGGTGACATATAAAGCTCAGTATTAAGGCTCGTCAATTATTTATTTGTTTGTTTGTTTGTTTGTTTATTGATTTGATTTGATTTGATTTGATTTGATTTGATTTGATTTGATTTGATTTGAATGCCGCCCCTCTCCGCAGACTCGGGGCGACTCACAGCAACAGAAAACAATATATAATACAAATTCAATAATTAGAAAGCTAAAAACCCATAATTTAAAAAAACATACACACAACATACCATACATAAACAGTATAGGCCTGGGGAAGTTATCTTAGTTCCCCCATGCCTGATGGCAGAGGTGGGTTTTAAGGAGTTTACGAAAGGCAAGGAGGGTGGGGGCAGTTCTAATCTCAGGGGGGAGCTGGTTCCAGAGGGCCAGGGCCACCACAGAGAAGGCTCTTCCCCTGGCACCCGCCAAACGACATTGTTTAGTCAACGGGACCCGGAGAAAGCCAACTCTGTGGGACTTAATCGGTCGCTGGGATTCGTGCGGCAGAAGGCAGTCCCAGAGATATTCTGGTCCAATGCCATGAAGGGCTTTATAGGTCAAAACCAACACTTTGAATTGTGACCGGAAATTGATCTGCAACCAATGCAGACTGCGGAGAGTTGGTGTGACATGGGCATATTTAGGGAACCCCATGATTGCTCTTGCAGCTGCATTCTGCACGATCTGAAGTTTCCGAACACTTTTCAAAGGTAGCCCCATGTAGAGAGCATTACAGTACTTGAATCTCGAGGTGATGAGGGAATGAGTGACTGTGAGCAGTGAGTCCCGATCCAGATAGAGCCACAACTGGTGCACCAGGCGAACCTGGGCAAACATCCCCCTCGCCACAGCTGAAAGGTGGTTCTCTAATGTGAGCTGTGGATCGAGGAGGGCGCCCAAGTTGCGCACCCTCTCTGAGGGGGTCAATAATTCCCCCCCCCGGGTTATGGATGGACAGATGGAATATATAATGTGTCCCTTCACATTCAGTGCCAAACTTTTATCCATTGGGTTGCATTTGGCCTCTTTCGATCTGCCAGCAGTACCATTATTATTGGAATGACTGTATGATTGTAGAGGACATGTTCATTCTTGGTTTGTTTGTTTGTTTTTAATTCTTGTCTTGTGACAGGAATGTGTCGCATGCCAAAAAGACGGGGAGTTTGTTCCCACCTCCAAAATAAGGAGCTACAAGACATGGCCATTTATTCTGATTCTAATGAAGGGCGTGTTCATCACTTGGTGGTGGTATTTTCCTTGCCTTCCACTCTCCAGTCAAGCCTCCTTCCAACTTCAAGTGGAGCTCTATTTAACCATCCATCACTATTTCTTAATAGTGGAGGACTTTTGATCTCCTTCCTGAAGAAAATCATGGTTCCCTTTTTCCATAATTAGGGATTGACAAAAAAGTGGAGTGGATCCTTGATTATTATACTACTGATGTCTCCATTGTGGACTTCTGGGTGAATTGAAGATGGTCAGATCTTGGGGGGATTTTTTGGTCAATTTACTTATAGCAATCAGCAGATTCAATAGGTGGAATCTGATTGATGGACAAAAATATGCTCACTTTTGTATATTTTGGTCCTATTATCTGTTATATGTTTATAGCAGAATTTGATATCTGGTGGTGGGAATGTGGATGAGGAAAGAGAAAAAAAAATTAGTGATCCCTGTAACTGAAAGAAAGAAATTTTCTGAAGGCACAGCTTTTTCAAAGAAACATCAGCTTTATTGCAGATTTGCCCTAGCAACAAATCTTTGACAAAAGGAAGCCTTTGACTCTTTTTACAATAAGTGGATTTTCTTTACAGAGGATATACTGTAGAAAAATAAAAATGCCAATGATCATGCACAATGGGGGATGCCTGAGAAAATAAAAATAAAAATCATAGAAATAAAATTCAACAGTTGGGCAATGTATTTTTTTTGGCGCAACAAGAGTGTATATGTCCTCAGATTTTCCGGTACTCTTAATCCTGTATTACAAAAGCAGGGAATAAGGAAGACAATCTGAAAATAGAACTACTATCCCCTAATTATTGCACAAATTTCAGTTGGGGACATCAGGAAATGACTGGGCTTCAGGTCAAATAGGAAGTTGAAAACATCACGGCAAATCCATATTGCTGACGAGAAAATGTTGTGGGGTTAATCCAGTCAAGAACTGAGCTAAACTAGACCTAGGGACCTTATTATAATAGGCAGCAGATGACATCTTATGTACAATGGGATAAAGCAGCCATTTTGGAAAATTAAAATCAGACTGACCTTCGAACTGAGTTTTGGCTCAGATTAAAGGCTAGCCAAGAGAATAAAGGATGTCTATCTTGAACGAAGTACTGTATGGCACTAAAATAAAGCCACTAATTTCAAATCTCATGACAACAGCTCTTAGCATATGGGAGATCTTCTGCTATTGCCCCAAATGAAGTCTGGGGAACTCAAAAAGTGTTCGCTGAAGCCATTCTTCAGTTGTGGATTATTTGTAGATTATTCCCCTTTAAAGAAAGGCTTTTGCATGTCCTGCAGGTACATACCTGCCCAGGGGACTGAAGTAATCGTAGTTTATGTATTCTTTAGACAACTCTCAAGTGTTGCTACTGTCACTCACTGCACGCTCAACTCTCTCCATAGGAATAGGGCCGACCCAAATTTGCCTTACCAGTGATGTTGAACTGGTAACTAGATGCCAGTACACACCTTTATCATTTCATATACGTTTTTATTAGCCAGAAAGTTCTCTCATCTAAATGCTTTAAGGGCTTTTTAGTCCTGTTCCTCATATGCTTCAAGAGTGCCTCTATGCAGAGCTCACCCCTCCAGCAATAAGATTTAGGATTCTTGGTCTTGCCCCACTGTGCTTTAGGAAAATAAGCAGTGGTTAAGCCAACATGGCTTAGGACAAGGGGTGGATTGGGACATTACTAAATTGGAGAAAATTTTAAAGCATCCTTCAGGATACAGGTAATCTTTGACTTGCAACTGGTCACATAGTGACTGAAGTTACAACAGACTTCCCCAAAGATTATTTAACAACCGAGTTCTAAAGTTCTGATGACTGCCGTCCTATGGTCACTCGATTGCATTTTGGACACTTGGAAACTGGCCCATATTTATTTGCAGTGTCCTGCCGTCACAGGCCAACCATTCATGATGTTTTTTTTGCCAAAAAACAGCATTTAGTTTCAGTTTTTGGCAAAAATGCATCATAGTGAGCCATGGGTTTACTGTACTGTGAAATCGGATAGGCGGCCATTAGTCCTTGCTAAAATAACCAAGTGCCACTTGCTGGAAAGTGGAAATATGATTCTAAATAAAAACAGGGTGTCCAGAGGGAAAGCATTTTGAAATTCCCTGATATTTCCCTAACATTTTCCTGTAACTTGCGATCTAGTTAAGGCGTGGTCGTACATGACGTCATACCAAATGGCTAAGCCATGGAGAAATATTGGTAGCTGAGGAAGCAAGTTATTGCCACAGTTATGCTCGTTTTTGCTTGACTCTGCCAGGCAGCGCGATCCGTTTTTTCCCCATGATTTCCCCTGACTTTTAAACATTGTAATAGTTTGTTTTCCCCCCCCCGATTTATTCCATTTTTTTCATGAATTCCCTGATATTTCCCAAACCGCCGATTTCCCCGATAATTCCCTGATTTCCCTGTTTCCCAGGTTTGCTGGACACCCTGAAAAAGGGGTAGCAGTGTGAAAGATTTATTTCCCCAAGTGTAATAGCAATAAGAGAAAAAATTGTAATTCTGACCTGGAGGGAAGTTCTCCCACATTAAGCTGTGCACAGCCTTTCTTATAGTCTGATACAATTGCACAAAAACAAAGCCTTGATTAAAAACTGTGGGCTTAAAGAAGAAAGATGAATTGCTGACAGTAAAATTATCTCTCTACTGCCTCCTGTTGATGAGACAATATTATGTTTCAGAAGGGGGCAAAATACATTGAATTAGCTGCCTAAAAGTGTTCAAACTCAAGAGCCCTGTCTACTTCCCCAACAATTACCCTAAGCTGGAGTGCCTTGCAAGTGCAATGTAATAAAGCAAATACATGAGCCTATTTTAAGAACTAGGGAGAAAAACCTGCAGGTTTATCCTAAAGTAGCTCAGCCTAGTCCAGTGATGGTGAACCTTTTTTTCCTCGGGTGCCCGAAATGCATGTACTATTTGTTGTGATTCAGCCTGAGGCTCCTCAGGGACCAGCTGGATCTCTGCCGGATCCATGCCCAGAGGAGGAGGACAGTGAACAGGAGGGGGAGGACCAGGCAGACGGGGGAGAGGAACGTCAGGAAGAGGAGGAGGGAGAGCAGCCTGAGACCCCCGGCGGGGGGGGGGGGGGGGGGGGCTCTCCCCAGCTAGTAGCCTGGATTCATTGAATGAAGACGCACAGGATATAATAGACATGAGGCAGCGACAAGCAGCTCAAAGACGGGGCCAATTAGAAAGGTATTTCCATCCCTGAATTGGCAACAGCTGGGTTTGGGTGTGGTTCTCCTCAGCAGGGTTGAAAAGACAGGCCCGCCCTTACAGTCTTGTGGAGAGTTATCAATTGGGAGTCCTGTGACCTTGCTTCGATTCTCGGCGTCTCTGATCTTGGCTTGTGGCCTAGAAGTCTGGAAGACTTGGGGGAGGCGTGGGTTTTATTATCTCCAGCATTGTTTTTGCCAGCAAGAATCCTGTTTTATTGCCTGGCCTTCGTGAAACCTCTGTGAAGCTTCATAGTGTTCCTGTCTGTAAGAACAGTTTTTGTTACCTGTGTTTGCGTTCAATTATATAAACTGCCTTTGCTTTTTACCAGTGTGTTTGGATACTCTTTTTGGTTGGTGTTGGCGTCTGGGGGGACCCAGACAGAACACTATTGTGCAAGCGTGAGTGCCCACACCCATAATTCAATGCCTGGAGATGGTGAAAGTGGCCTCCCCACCCACCCCATAGGCTTGAAATAGCACATTTCCCAAAATCTGGTGGGCCAAGTAGGCCTGTTTTTCGCCCACCCCAGGCTCCAGAGGCAAAAATGACCTCCCCCATTCCTCTGGAGACTCCCCAGAAGCCGAAAATGTCCTCCAGGCGAGCTGAAAACCAGCTGGCTGGCACACACATGCATGTTGGAGCTGAGCTAGGGCAACAGTTGGCGTGCCAGCAGATATGGCTCTGCGTGCCACCTGTGACACCTGTACCATAGGTTCACCATCACTGGCCTAGTTCTTTCCAAGGTGTGGAATCTGTCTTTAACTGAGAATTAATCTACCTCCTGGTCTATCCTCCTGCAGCGAAGGTAGAGAACCTTTTGGATTAGGCTTTATCCTGAAGCAGTAGCCATCGCCTCTAGTAATCTTTTTTCCAGCCGAAGCAAAAGAAGCCCTGAAGCACATTAGATTTTCAAATCCAATTTCTTCCAGCCAAGAAGAGGAGGCAAGCAATGGACGCATTGTTAGACGTAGACTTCTCCTTCCCCTCCCCCTTCATTTGTAGCAGACTGGTTCCTTATATGAGTTTATGGGGCAAAGAAGTGACTCCTCCGTTTGCAATTCTGAGCTTAGAATTGAGGTTAGAACTCCTCAGGTGATGTTTCAACTTTCTTGGTCCACTGGGAGGAAGGAACTGGCAGTCAGGGCTCCAGTGTTGGCTCTTGAGATTCTAGGCCTCCTTCAACACTGTTAAGAGCGTCTCTTCCTGGCCCACCAAGCCATAGATGCAGTAGCAGTAGATCAAGTAGCAAGTAGTCCTGCACACTTTCAGAAGGAATAGCGGTTGATGCCTACAGAATGGAATTCATAAGAGATAAAACATTATCTAGTAGCAAATGAGCCAGCCCTGCGCTGCTTTTGGTTACTGAAGTGACATGAAGCTTCTTGGAAACTGTGTAAGGAGTATGTCTCACCAGACAGACCCTACCCCATAGTTGTTTCTCTGAGAAGTACATTTCTGAGGGAGAATGCAGGTCAAACTACTATGACAGAATCCTCAAGTGCCTACATGCCCCTTCCCCATTTAAAAATACTAATCTATTTTGCTGATCAACTCATTAGGAAGTACTTTTTTTGAGACTGAAGTCATAGGAGGATAATAACCTTGGATTTTGATATACCGTATAAAATCAATACACTAAGACAGAAGTCTCCAAACTTGGCAACTTTAAGACGTGTAGACTTCAACTCCCAGAATTCTCCAGCCTGCATAACTATATAGCTATGCTGGCTGGAGAATTCTGGGAGTTGAAGTCCACAAGTCTTAAAGTTGCCAAGTTTGGGCACCCCTGCGACTAAGAGCAAACAATGATTATAGGGCTCGGGGAAATTGGCAATAACTTTTCTGTAAGCAGAGAGAGCTGAAACATTCCTAAAATTCTGAGAAGCGAGATGGAATTTAGAAGAGGCTTGGATACGCTGCTCTCTAATTAAGTAGGCAAGAGGGGATAAAATAAAAGCAGGATTCTGTTATTATAGTCAATCTCAATAAAATAGTGTGCTAGTTCTTCTGAAGGGTTTGATTCCTGATCTGGTCTGCTTACTAATTCATTGTAAAGCAGGAGCAGATAAAAGGAAGATTGGGAGAAGTATTTATAGGTTATTGGATGATTTCCAGTGGACTGGCAAGCGTTTCAGACTAATAGCTGCAGCACAATAATATTTTTTTTAAAAAATAATTATTTAAAAATTAAAATTTTAATATTTTAAAATTAATATTTCACACTTAGTTGGGTTCACATCTGCATTAGTTTATACCAGGGGTGGGTTCTAACATACTTCGGTGCCGGGCTGTGCATGCATGCGTGGTCGTGCCGCGGGGGCACTTGCACATGCGCAGTGCCAAAAACTTGTCTCTGTGCATATGCAGAAGGCAAAAACAAGATGGCGACACTCACGGACCAGCACCAACTGAACCAGCTCCATGATGTCATCACCGGTTTACTAATGGATCTAAAGAACTGGTTAGAACTGGTAGGAACCCACCTCTGGTTTATACCTAATTTTATTTTTCTATTTAGAATAAATAAAATATATTTGTATTAACCAATAAAAAGTTGATGTAGTCAAGTCACTATTGTGGTATTAATTAAAATTTCCAGGAAATTAAATATAGGGTTTTTTCAGACAGGTCTCTGGGATTTAGCTTTCATTCCAGATTCTGAAAGATGGAACTTTGGGTTTAAAAAATGAAGTGAACTGAGCAAAGCTGACTTTGTTCTGCTTTAATGTCATTCCAGTGCTCCAGCAGAATTAACATAAAACAAGTACAGTATAATGTCACAACTTTCAAGTATAAATCACCTATAATTACAGCTTGTCAACTCAAAGAAAATCAAAGCAGTTTCCAATCAACAATATTGGCTACAGTCCCAGATTCTGCCTTTATTAAATGCATTACATAATTGCTGACTTTATTAAACTGTGAATCAAGGAGGAACTATCAATCAATGAAACTGACTGAGAAAGACATTTGTTATAGCCTTCCTAATTTTATCTCTCTTTTGAGCATTGTGTTGGAATATAGTTTGAAAGCTTAATAAGGACATTTTCAAATAAGGATGTTTATAAACAAAGGATTATGCTTAAGCAGCATTATCCATACTTTTCCCCTAAACTTGAGAAAGCATGCATTTGTATTTTTGTATTTTATATTATAAACTAATAAAAAATTATACATACATACATACACACATACATACAGTGGTACCTCGAGATACGAGTTTAATTCGTTCCGGACCTGGGCTCTTAAGTCGAGCAGCTCTTATCTCGAACGACTTTTCCCCATAGGAATTAATGTAAATAATTTTAATTGGTTCCAGCCCTCAAAAAACTCACAAAGTTAGTCTAAATTATGCAGAAAGACATGTTTTTAATGAAGAAATGTATATGTACATATAAATGAATAATGAAGTTTCTTTCACTTAACTTGTAAACTTTCTTAAACTTTTAAATTTACATATGTTCAACTTCTCTGCCACCCAATCCTGTAGGACAGAGGTCCCCAACCCTTTTTGCACCAGGGACCGGCTTTAAGCGATCAAGAGAGGAATGGGTGAATGAATGGACGGAGGGTGGGAAGGAAGGAAGGAAAGAGGGAAGGGACAGGAACGGAGGAAGGAAGCAAGGAAACTTATGAAAGGGGAGAGTAAGAGAGGAATGAGTGAAGGGAGGGAGGGAGGGAAGAAGGTGGGAAAGAGAAAGAAAAGAAGAAATAGAGGAAGGGAAGGTAAAAGAGAGAAAGAAAAAGAGCAAGAAAGAAAGAAAGAAAGAAAGAAAGAAAGAAAGAAAGAAAGGGGGAAGGGACAGGAACAGAGGAAGGAAGCAAGGAAACTTATGAAAGGGGAGAGTAAGAGAGGAATGAGTGAAGGGAGGGAGGGAGGGAAGAAGGTGGGAAGGAGAAAGAAAAGAAGAAATAGAGGAAGGGAAGGTAAAAGAGAGAAAAAAAGAGCAAGAAAGAAAGAAAGAAAGAAAGAAAGAAAGGGGGAAGGGACAGGAACAGAGGAAGGAAGCAAGGAAACTTATGAAAGGGGAGAGTAAGAGAGGAATGAGTGAAAGGAGGGAGGGAGGGAAGAAGGTGGGAAGGAGAAAGAAAAGAAGAAATAGAGGAAGGGAAGGTAAAAGAGAGAAAGAAAAAGAGCAAGAAAGAAAGCTGCAAGCACCCCCCCCCCCCCGAGCCCCCCAGGCCGGCTGCAACCTTTTAAAACACGCGCGCCACTTCGCAGCTGTCTCCTGAAGCCGAACGCGGAAGTTAGCGTTTGGCTTCAGGAGACAGCTCCTTGGCGCTTGTATCTCGAATTTGGGCTTGTAAGTAGAACAAAAATATCTCTCCCCTCCCAGCTCTTATCTCGAGTTGCTCTTAAGTAGAGCAGCTCTTATGTCGGGGTTCCACTGTACACACATACATTAGAAATAATGCATATTCCTAGACAAATCTATAAAAAACTGTCCTCCTTATCTCTAGGACTTGACATTTGGGAAAGTAGGAGGACATATTGGGAATTGCAAGCTGAAGTTTTGCTAATAGACAAATTGTGTATTCAAGTCAGCTGAGCACACAAATACAGATGGGCACAAATATTGCTAGCTTTGGACTGGTGCCAGCAGCAAAAAATCAAAGTCAAAGGCTCAGTCGGGCTTATTCAAAATCAAGCACAGTGGAAGAAGGCAAGAAAAGGCTTTTGGGTGGGGCAGTTTATATATCCAAATGGCCAAATTCTCATGATAACCCTTACAACTAAAATGATACAGAAGAGAATTAGATTTTTTTTAAAAATGTTTCCTCTGGGACCACTGCTTCACAAGCAAAAGGTAGCCAAGACTGTCCAGAGCTATGCAATACAGGAGGCACTTAAAGCATTAGTGGGAATTTCAAGTTGGAAGGTTCTATGACTTCTTTCTCTGTAGCTGTAACTTCCTCTGTTACTGAGAAATGGATAGAATACGCAACCAATTTATTAGTGCCACCGTGTTTCTCCAAAAATAAGACTCACTACTTCAGCTTCAACCACAACAACACAAGAGCACACAACAGATTCAAGCTTAATATTAACCGCTCCAAACTTGACTGTAAAAAATATGACTTTAGTAATCGGGTTGTTGGAACTCATTACCGGACTCCGTAGTATCATCCCCTAACCCCCAACATTTTACCCTTAGACTATCCACGGTTGACCTCTCCAGATTCCTAAGAGGTCAGTAAGGGGCGTGCATAAGTCCACTAGAGTGCCTCCCGTCCCCTGTCCTATAGTCTCTCTTATATCTTGTATTTCTTCTCTACTATATCCTCTATAACCTTCATTGTGTATTATTGTGTATTGGACAAAATAAATAAATAAATAATAAAATAAAAATATTTTTTTGAACCCTGAAATAAGCGCTTGGTCTTACTGCCATGCATTCCAAAGCCCGATGGGGCTTATTATCATGGGATGTCTTATTTTGGGGGGAAACAGGATAGGCAGAAACAAAGAAATATTTTTCTCATATTCTCTCTCATATTCTCTTCCTCTCTCCCTCTTTCTCACACAAAACTACTTCCCTTGGTACATGCTCCTTTGATTGTTGCCTTCAGCAGAACAATCCAGAACCCTTAATTATCTAACTTGGTACAAATCCCTGCATTATCCGTGTGCAGTTTTGCAATCAGAAAATAAATACAAGAAAATCCACATGGCTAAAAGGAAAGCAACCACACTTAAAAGCTTTCATTTATCTATAAAATTAGAAGATGCGATTTTGTCTTTTTGAATCAATGCTGCCCACTCCCCCAAAACCTTTCTAAATTGCTCCTATAACTCCGTGGCAGTGAACCGGCCTTCCTTCCAAGCCAGGAGAATGGTGCTTGACGGAGTATAAATACAGACCTGGCTTGATCAGATGGACGTGAGAAACCCAGCAGCAAGTTAAAACAAAACGAGCAGCAACAGCAGGAGGAGGAAATAGGCTGGGGAGGCCAAGGCCTGAGGCCTACCTGAGCTGGAGAGAAGTGGAGGAAATGGAGGGTACAAATGGAAGAAGGATGGAGCGTCGACCAGCTAAGATTTTAGGGCATCGATACCTGCGGGTGTGAGCACCAAGGCTTGGAGAATGTCAGAGAGGGACACGATCCCCCGTGGAGCGTTCTTCTTATCCACCAGAACCAGGCGATGGACCTACCCAACAAGTGAGCCAAACACCATCAGGGCCAAAGGAGGAAAAGGACAGGAAAGAGGAGTTTTTAGATACCAGACAGAAAAGATGCCATTCACAGAAGGTGAAATTACAGTGTTTAGTACAGTCTGTTTAGGAATTTGGAGCCCTCCGAGAGAAAGGTAGGTGGGAAGTGTATACAAATACATAGGGTGGAGCATCAGGTGGGCCTTATTGCATCACTGTCACATCCAAAGAACCTGGAAAAGAGCCGATGCGCACTGGGCTAAAAGAAAGCATGGAGGGCTCTTTCATGCCAGTCACACTATTTAAAAAATAATGTTGTCCCTGTGTGAAGAAGTTCCTGAAACATTATCCCATGTTTTCTTATATCAGTGATGACGAACCTATGGCACGGGTGCCACAGGTGGCACACAGAGCCATTTCTGCTAGCAGGCGAGTCGTTTGTTTGTTTGTTTGTTTGTTTGTTTGTTTGTTTGTTTGTTTGCTTGCTTGCTTGCTTGCTTGTTTACTTACTTACTTACTTACTTACTTACTTACTTACTTACTTACTTACTTACTTACTTACTTATTAGATTTGTATGCCGCTCCTCTCCGTAGACTCGGGGTGGTTCACAACATATAATACAACAATTCACAACAAATCTAATGAATTTAAAAAAAATTAAAACCCCATTATTAAACCAGACATACACACAGATATACCATACATAAATTGTATAGGCCCGGGGGAGGGCAATGCCTCAATTCCCCCATGCCTGACGGCAGAGGTGAGTTTTAAGGAGTTTACGGAAGGCAAGGAGGGTGGGGGCAGTTCTAATCTCCGGGGGGAGCTGGTTCCAGAGAGTCGGGGCCGCCACAGAGAAGGCTCTTCCCCTGGGACACGCCAAACGACATTGTTTAGTCGACGGGACCCGGAGAAGGCCAATTCTGTGGGACCTAATTGGTTGCTGGGATTCGTGCGGCAGAAGGCGGTCCCGGAGATAACCTGGTTCGATGCCATGAAGGGCTTTATAGGTCATAACCAACACTTTGAATTGTGACCTTTGCTCAGTTGCAACGTGCATGTGTGTGCCAGCCAGCTGATTTTTGCTTACTCAGAAGCTCTGGGAGAGCATTTTTGGCTTCCAGAGAGCCTCCAGGAGGATGGGAAAGAGTGTTTTTACCTTCCCCCAGCTCCGGGAAGCCTTTGGAGCCTAGGGAGGGCGAAACACAAGCCTACTGGGCCCACCAGAAAGTGGGAAACAGGTCATTTCCAGCCTCCAGAGGGCTTCTGGGGGGTGGGGGAAGCTCTTTTTTCCCTTCCTAGGCTTTGAATTATGGGTGTGAGCACTCATGCATGTCCAGTAGCATGCGCGCACACTCTTTCGGCACCCAAGGAAAAAAGATTCACCACCACTGTCTTATATGCTCTAATTATGAGGGAACTGAGATATGCCCTTCCCCCTAGGCCTATACAATTTATGCATGGTATGTTTGTGTGTATGTTTGGTTTTTTAAATTGGGTTTTTAAAAAATTATTTTAAATATTAGATTTGTTATATGTTGTTTCACTATTGTTGTTAGCCGCCCCGAGTCTGCAGATAGGGGCGGCATACAAATCTAATAAATAAATAAATAAATAAATAAATTATAAAGATACCATCTGGAGCCAATACAGGCATTCCTCGATTTACAACCAGTAGTGAGTTGCTATCAGTGCGGTAGCAGACTGCGCACCAGTGGCGGCTGCCAGATTGCGCAATTTGCACGTGACCGCTCCGGTGGCAGTCTTATAGGCATCGCCATCACTTTTTTTTCAAATTTTGTAATTTTTGCTTTGTGTGTATGCGCAGAAGCAAAATCTCATGAGGGGATGAGCGCGAAAGAGATTTCGGAGATTTTTTGCTTCTGCGCATGCAAAAAAAAATCAAAATCTCATGTGCATGCATGTTTTCTCGCAGGATTTCAGCACGTTTTTGCTCTCTGCATAGGCACAGAAGAAAAACACTGAGGGGACTCATGGGAGCACATCACAGAACTGTTTCAGTTGGTGGCAGTTGATGGGCGCTGCCATCTTTTTAATTTTTTTCTTCTTCTGAGCATGCGCAGAAGTAGAGTTTCCGGCACTGCTCATGTGTCGTCATCTTGTTTTTGCCTTTTTTTTGGTTTGAATTGTTTTTTGAGCACTGTACCTGTGTGCATGTGCAAAGCGCACCCATGCTCATGTGCCGACAGGAAGAAGCTTACAGGCAGCAAGGTAAGTTAGAACCCACCCCTACTTACAACCATTGCAGTATCTCCATGGTCACATGATCAAAGTGCAAACTCTTGATCACAGGCTCATGTCTAACTATGATGGTTCATGCGATCACCTTTTATGGTGATCTGACAAGCAAAATCAATGCAGAAGCCAGATTCACTTAACACCCGTGGCAAAAAAAAGGTTGCAAAATAGGGCAAAACTCACTTAAGAACTGTCATAAGGTAAGGACTATCTGTAATTTCCCATCTAGACAAACTTCCAAATCATCTGGATCCATTTTATTTATGGATCAAGGATAATCAAGGGAATTTTATTTCTTTTAAAATGGCTAAGTTTTGTTTTATTATTTGTAAAACACGCCATTCTATTCATTCTGTCTATTCCAGGTACTTGAGAAGGACTCAACAGGCAGATAAAATGTGGAATCCAGTCTAAATATCTGGCTGACTGAAACCAACCATAATAATAACACAGTGGTACCCCTACTTATGAACTTAATTTGTTCTGTGACGAGGTTCTTAAGTAGAAAAGTTTGTAAGAAGAAGCAATTTTCCCCATAGGAATCAATGTAAAAGCAAACAATGTGTGTGATTGGGGAAACCACAGGGAGGGTGGAACCCCTGTTTCCTCCCAGGAAATTCCTAGAGAGGCCCCACCGAGGCTTCTCCCCACCTTTTCTGTCCCTGTTTCCTCCCAGGAGATTTCTAGAGAGGCTCCACGGAGGCTTCTCCCTGCCTTTTCCAGTTACAGTTTTAGAGGCTCGGGTTTGTAAGTGGGAAATGGTTCTAGAGAAGAGGCAAAAAAATCTTGAACACCCGGTTCTTATCTAGAAAAGTTTGTAAGTAGAGGCGTTTGTAGGTAGAGGTACCACTGTAATGCCATAATTTGAATTTTTTTGCTTAAATCTTCTTCAGTGGCCAGGAAACTAAAATAAAAGGTAGAAGTTACAAAAGTTGCCCACACTGAATTACAAATGAAAAATAAAGGTCCATCAGCAGCATCCAAAACACACCCATCCATTTGTCTACTGTTTCTAGACACGATCTTTTCCATATGAAAAAGAGCAGGTTAAGTGAACCAAATTGCTCCTGGAACACCTGTCAATAAAGGTCAAGGGACAGATGGCAGGATAGTTGGATTAAAACCATACATCAGCCATGACCTAATAGACAAAAGTCTTTGAATCTGATGCACAAATACTGAGGACATCTAAGGAAGGAAGGACATGCATTTACCCATCCCATTGCGCACTCCTATCTACGATGCTCCTATCTACATACCTGCTCTTTGACAATGCGATCAATTATGTCTTCTAGAGTCTCATGGGGATGGCATGTAAGGACCCCTTCTAGGCAGACCGAGCGCTGTTTCAGGGCTTCCCCCACAGTAATGTCCAGGTTGTTGTAAGACTTCTGGGCAGCCAAATGCTATGGAGAGCAAGTGGAAAGGAGGAGTTTGGAGGAGAAAGGGGGTAGGACATTATTATTATTTATTTATTTATTTATTTATTTATTTTGTCCAATACACAATGAGAGTTTTAGTAGTGTATGTATATATATATACACATAGTAAAATACATGATGAAGGTTATAGAGGAGATACTCATAGTAAAATATATCAATGAAAGAATAAAAGAAGAGTTATAGGAATTGAAGAAAGGTATAGGAGATATAGGAGAGCAATAGGACAGGGGACGGAAGGCACTCTAGTGCACTTATACTCGCCCCTTACTGAGCTCTTAGGAATCTGGATAGGTCAATCGTAGATAATCTAAGGGTAAAGTGTTGGGGGTTTGGGGAGTTCCACGCTTCGACAACTCGGTTACTGAAGTCATATTTTTTACAGTCAAGTTTGGAGCGGTTAATATTAAGTTTAAATCTGTTGTGTGCTCTTGTGTTGTTGTGGTTGAAGCTGAAGTAGTCGCCGACAGGCAGGAACGTTGCAGCATATGATCTTGTGGGCAATACTTAGATCATGTTTAAGGCGTCTTAGTTCTAGGCTTTCTAGGCCCAGGATTGAAAGTCTAGTCTCGTAGGGTATTCTATTTTGAGTGGAGGAATGAAGGGCTCTTCTGGTGAAATATCTTTGGACATTTTCAAGGGTGTTAATGTCTGAGATGCGATATGGGTTCCAAACAGATGAGTTGTATTCGAGGATGGGTCTGGCAAAAGTTTTGTAAGCTCTTGTAAGCAGTGTGAGATTGCCAGAGCAGAAGCTCTTACTTTAATATGGCTACCATGAAAGCTGTGAGATACTTCAAATTCTATGAAGCAAGGCCTTAGCTCACGGGTGTCAAACACAATCATGTCACATGGCATCTCATGACATTTTTTTTTTGCTTTTCTGGAGCTGGGATGGGCATGGCCTGCGCATGACACATCCAGCCCGCGGGCCACCAGTTTGATACTCCTGCAAGCACAATCATCTCATATTGACACACTAATTCATGGTACACTCATATGTCACATTGAACCATGGTTTGCCTAGCTATGGTTTATTACACTGCAATTGGCTGGCTTCTAATATTTTAAGTTACCCGTTACAGCTTTAGGACTTCAATGCCTGGGTTCATCCAACATGATAAGCCACGATCAAATTAAAAACAATATGATCTACTGTGATAAGAGAATCCTGCCATCATATAATAAATGTTCTATAGAAATAAATCTACGCTAGTGAAAGGATTATTCATCTAAAATTTCAGTGGTTCTCAACCTGAGGGTCGGGAGCCATTGGGGGGGGGGTGTCGAACAACCATTTCAAATGTTGCCTAAGACCATGGGAAAGGACAAATATCCCATGGTGTTAGGAACCAAAGCTTCTATTCTGGTGCCTTGGAACATATTTTTACAATCTGACCAATCAGGCATTTACAATCAGAGTGTCCCTCGGACCTTCCTGCAAATCAGCTTAAAGCTCTGGTTGGAAGATTTGGCATTAGACTTATGGTTGGAGGTCACCACAACACGAGAAACTGTATTAAGGGGTCACGGCATTAGAAAGGTTGAGAACCACTGAATTCTAAATCACTGAATGGGACAGACAATAACAGAAGCTTCATCTGGAGGCATTGTCCTTACCCAGCTTCTCCAAAATGCAGGGGTTAGTTAAATGCTTTATTCTGTCTTAAAGGTGAACTTTTTTCTTACCAAGAGTTAAGAATTGCTGTCTTCCCATCACATAAACATACAAGTTTTATTTTGCATGTGAACTCTTACTAGGTTAGTCCTTCTTAGTGTATTTAATGTCCAAAAACTTCATTCCCAAATAATTGATCTTTAAACGAAGAGTTATCTTAAGGGAGTTTTATTCTGCCAAAAAAAAAAGGTAAATAATTTTTTTAAAAAATTTACTTTATAGCTGGGAATGAAGCAAATCTTAAATCTGGGAACAACTTCCTTTAGGGGAAATACAGAACTTCTGTTTCTCAGACTAGGGGTCTCCAAACTTAGCCACTTTAAGACTTGTGGATTTCAATTCCCAGAATTCCAGGAGTTGAAGTTCACAAGTCTTAAAGTGGCCAAGGTTGAAGATCTCTTTATATCAGATCATCTGAATCTTGAAGAATATCTGTCCCATACATTCATATTTATTTTGAAATCATAGAAATAAGATTGAACAACTCTGACGAAAATAAATTGGAGAAGCTGATGGTACGATGGAATAAGGTGAAAGATTATATGCTGAGTAGAATTTGTGACGAAAATGTGAAAAATAAACTCCAATCACTCTTTTAATAATAATAAATGCAAAGTAGAGCTAAGGAAATAAAAGAATATAAACTAGTAAATATTTGAACCCTCGCAATTGGTGGTGGTGGTGGTGGTATTGTCAGTCGGGTGATGGGCACATGCACTGTGCACCGTTTTATGTTTGTTTATGTAATTCTTATGTGCAAAACCAATAAAAAATATTTTAAAAAAAGAAGAAGAATATCTGTCCCATACTTACAATCACATCAAAGCGGGAATAGAGGCCAACTACCGTTCCTGCAGAAGAAACAGAAAGGAACAGTGGTTCAGGAATCTCTCCAGGTATAATGAATTAAAGCAAAGCCTTCTGCACATGAGCATAGGGTGAAAAATCATGTGCAATAAAGGAGCGTGGGTGAAAAAGCGTGCATGCAAGATTGAAGCAAGCATGCACGCGTGAAGCCTGCACTTCCAAACCAGTAGGAAAGATAAGTAGATTTCACCACTGCTAATAACCCTAGTAAGTGAGGTCAACTGGTAACACAGAATGCCTGAAATATTTTCCTTACTCGAGGCCTTTAAACAGAGGCAGGGTAGCCCTCCATTCTGAAATGCTTTAAGAGATTTGAACTAGATTGCCTCTGAGTACCTTTCAGTAAAAGGGAAGAGGTGCCTTAGCTATGCATGAGCATGTGAGAAAGCGGATCAGGATACAGGGAACATAGCAAAAATGGGATAAGCAGCCAGAAGATTTCTTCACACCTTTTTCATTAACCACAGGCAGTGCCGAGACTCTGCGGTCCACAAAAATCTCCAGAGCTGAGTAGACAGGAGCGGAGTCTATCACTGTAGCAATGTCGCGAAAGGTACCAATGCCCAGTTCCTGGATGGTTTTCTGCAGGAAGCGTGGCTTTGGAAGCATGGCTCCCTGCAAGGTGAAAAAGAGAGAGAATTATTGTGGAAGCTTTTTGTCCATCTTTTTTTTTTGCTTACAATGGAGGCATGGGGTGAAAAAAACAAATGATATACTGTATTTTTCGGAGTAAAAGGCACACCTTTTTCTCTCCCTAAAAGAGGCTGATAATTTGGCTGCATCTTATACTCTGAATGTAGCTGGTTTTTTCAGCCCTAACTAGCTGCTAACAATCTTCCCAGCTTTTATCTTGCAGGCTCTTTCACTGTTTCTCTCTGCGAAGAATATTTTCCAAGCCCTAAGACTTTCCAGGGTTTTTTCTCATTGGTCTAACTTGCTCCAAATATTTCTTTTCAGCCCTAAACAAGTGCTAATGATGTTCCCAGCTCTTACCCGCTTACAAGCTCTTTCATTGTTACTCTCTGCAAAGAATGTTTTCCAAACCCTCTCTTTGGAATTTTTTTTTCATTGCTTTACTTGCTACAAATGTTTATTTCCTGGTGCTAATGCTGTTCCCAGCTCTTACTGGCTTGCAAGCTCTTTCATTGTTACTCTCTCCGAATAAAGTTTTTTAAAGCCCTAACCAGGGGATAAAATAATGTGCTGGCTAAGGACGCTAGCCAGATGAATACCTGGGAAGCAGATTCTTTTCTCTATTTTCCTCCCCAAAAACTAAGGTACGTCTTACACTCCGAAAAATACGGTAATTTTTCTCTGAATCCAAAAAGCTAGTAAAAGACAAATTTCCTTAATGTTCCTATTGGCATAGGGCAATCTCAGGTAGCTACAAAGCACCTCCTTGTTTAGGCCTCCACTTGGGAGCCACTATTTTAATTCCCACAATGCTCCTGAGTTTGAGTCAGTCTTTGAACAAATGGAAATTTATGGTGACAGTTTCTGGCTGTCTAGATCTGATTCAGAGCAATGATGTTGCCAAGGAATCTTGCAGAAGAGAAAGACAGCAAAATAGGAGGGATTCATCAAATGGCAGTAATAATTGCTTCTTTGTCACCTAAATAATACCATGATCATCAAACCAAGATTTTTAATTTAAACATATACAGATCTATTTCTGAATCCTTATTCTGCAGCTTCAGTGATTATTTTAGCGTTACCCCATATATTTCTTTATTCTCCTTCCAAAACATTAGCATTCTTACTCAAGGTGAGATCTCCTAGCCTGATCAAACTCCCTTCAGAGTTAAAATAAGAAAAAACAGAGAATTAATTCGCTCTGGGAAGAAAAAAAACCATTTAGAACAAAGGACGTCCAACACTGACAACTTTAAGATTTCAACTCCTAGACTGATAGAACTTTATAGAAATGTTCAAATTATTATGAAAATGCAAACAAGCTGTGATTTGATGTTAATGCTTTATGATTCTGGATTCAAAGAAGAGGAACAATGTAATTCTGCACTCAACGTTCCACAAAAGAACTTTTAGCCAGCATTATGCTTTCAACTCATCATTATAGCCATGATATTGAGATCTTCATGCCAGACCAAATCCAAATGCTGTAGAATAGAAGATACCGAGGCCACAATTACATACAATTAAGGCCATTTCTATTTATTACTGTTTACCACTCCTTTTCTATCTCCCTCTATAACAGTGGTTCTTAACCTTTCTAATGCCACGACCCCTTAATACAGTTCCTCGTGTTGTGGTGACCCCCAACCATAAGTCTAGCACCAAATCTCCCAACAGAGTTTTAAGCTGATTGGCAGGAAAGTCAAAGGGACACCCTCACTGTAAATGCCTGATTGGTTGGATTGTAAAAATATGTTTCAAGGCACCAGAATAGAAGGTTTAGTTCCTAACACCATGGGAAATTTGTCTTTTCCTATAGTCTTAGGCGACCCCTGTGAAATGGTCATTTGACCCCCCAAAGGGGTCCCGACCCCCAGGTTAAGAACCACTGGTTTATAAGTATTGGCTCCCTCCTTAACACATCTTGTATGTAACTAGGGACCACCTACCCCTCTAGCCCTTTCTCCAAAGGCTACTTTTTCTCCAAGTAACTAAGTTTTTTAAAAAAACATAATAACTTTACTCTCTTCCATCTTTCACTTCATTCAATCTCTAGCATCTTTCCCTGTTTAAAATTCTGAACAGCTTGAAGGCAGGAAGAGATTTGTAGTCCGGTTTTGGAGTTCAGCCCAAGAAAAACTTTTCTCTCAACTTCTTAAAAGCACCATGAGCATTTTAAAAACAAACCCTTAAGGAAAGTGTTCAGTAGAACAGTGTTTCCCAACCTTGGCAACTTGAAGATATCTGGACTTCAACTCCCAGAATTCCCCAGCCAGCATTCGCTGGCTGGGGAATTCTGGGAGTTGAAGTCCAAATATCTTCAAGTTGCCACGGCTGGGAAACACTGCAGTAGAGTCATCACACCGCAGCAGCACTCCGGGCTTCCCAGACCTTCCCAGAACTCACAAAGATATGCAGAAATTTGAGGATGCGCTTGTGGGTCAAGATGTGTAGGACGTTCCCCGAGATGGGGTCAATGACAGGCAGCCGGTGGATCTTATTCTTAATCAAGGAATAAACTGCATCAAAGAGGCTAGGAGAGGGAGAAAGGAGAGGCATGAAAAGTGTTACATTCTCAGACTGAAGCCCAGAGGCCTCAGTCAAGTCTTCCTTTCTGGAGGGAAAACACTGGCTGCTGATTGGCTGGACCAGTGACGGTGAACTTTTTTTGGGTTCGCATGCCAAAAGGGCAGTGATCAGCTCCTACAGGTACGGTCAGGTATGCAGAACTGGTATTAAAATTTTGAATGTTTTTCTTTTTTTCTCTTCTGGGCTCTGGGTATGTTTTTCCTATTGCAGTAAATGAAATTGAATGTGTATAATTTTAGAAGAGCTGTGCATGCATTTATGTCTGTACATACACATACAGCTTATATCAGTGATGGCGAACCTATGGCATGTATTGTGGTTAGCTCTGGCCCAGCTCCTGCCCCAAGGACTGTGGATGTGGGGAAGACATCCACATGCTGCAGGCCTGTTTTGCCCCTGGTGGAATCTGCTGATGCAGGCTCCTCTGACCAAGAAGACATGAATGACAGGGAGGAGGAGAGTGTGGCAGACAGCTCAGAAGGAGATCAATTATCTAGCTCCTCCTTGGATTCAGAACAAGAGTTAATGATACGGCCACGCATGCAGAGAGCGATGCATAGGCAACAACAACTGAGAGATTATTATCAAAGAAAATGAGGCCACCTGTGGTTGGGTGGGGCTGTGGTAATTAGTGAGGCTGCTATAAATAGCAGCCTGTGGGTTTGGCCATTGTGGAGGATTATCTGATCCTTGTGTTTCGTGACTGCTTTACTGACTTGGACTTTTTGTGTGCTGATTTTTCCCCGCTTTGAAACTAAACCAGAGCAAAGTGTGTTTCACTTTGTGAAAGAAGAAGGACAGTGAATTGCCTCACAGCTGCAAGATAAGTATCACAGAACTGATAAGGGACTTGTACAAATTACTAGTTTGTTTGGAAACGAGTGCTCTTTGCTATACCAAAAGAGGGCTTGGTTTAAGTGAATTTTCATTATAAAGAACATTGTTTTGAATTTTCAAACGTGTGTGTGTCTGAAATTTGTACCTGTGAATTTTTGGGAGGATTCTACCAGAGAGCCCGACAGAACAGGCACGGGTGCCACAGGTGGCACGCAGAGCCATATCTGCTGGCACTTGAGCCATTGCCCTAGCTCAACTCCAATGTGCGTGTGTGTGCTGGCCAGCTGATTTTTGGCTCACACAGAGGCTCGGGGGGGGGGGGGTTGGCTTCCAGAGAGCCTCTGAGGGGGGTGGGGGAGGGCATTTTTACCCTCCCCCAGCTCCAGGGAAATCTTTGGAGCCAGGAAAGGGTGAAATACCAGCCTACTGGGCCCACCAGAAGTTGGAAAACAGGTTGTTTCCAACCTCCAGAGGGCCTTCGGGAGGCAGGGGAAGCTGTTTTCGCCCTCCCCAGGCATTGAATTATGGGTGTGGGCACTTGCGCATGTTTGATAGCATGCACTCACACTCTTTCGTCACCTGAGGAAAAATAATAATAATAGTAATAATTTATTAGATTTGTATGCCGCCCCTTTCCGAAGACTCGGTTTGCCATCACTGTTTATATAGTAGATAATGTATATTTTTGTGTGCTTGTGTGTAATATGTATGTACACATGTGTGCTTGCGTGAAATATGTATGTACACATATGGCATATATACATATACATAGAATTAAATAGTATATTTTGGAGGTTCAGTAATAAATGGAAATTGTATCTCTTTGAGGAGAGGAGTGGCCAGGCACCCTAACCCTAACCCAAATCCTGACGTGAGTGGCATCAAGTTGGCCACCTTTAAGCCAGTCACATGACCTTTAAGCCACCCCCGTCACATGATGGCCAAGCCCCTCCCACCTGGTCACATGCCGGCAAGCCACACCCACAAAATAAGCCATGCCCACAGTGTGGTAGTAAAAAAATTTGCAGCCCTTTTTTTCCAGGGAAATGCTTGACTTACCTGTGGTTTGGAGAAATATGCACCAAAGGCTTGAAGGAACCCTGCAAGTACACCTCTGGATAGAAAGGGACACAAATGGATATATAGTTAATAAATGCAGTTGATAATGTAATAAGAGCAGATTCTATCAACAATAAAATAAAATTTGCCAGATTGCCTTAGTTTATTTGCAATAGAATTTTTATTTCTTGCAAAAAACAGTTTAGCACAATAACAGACTAGCACTAGTAGCCTATATAAACATTGGAGAATAACAAAAACTAGACTGTAAGGCTAGCATAGAAAAAAGTGAATGAAGGATATAAGTATAGCATGAAACTAACAGCAATAGCACTTAGACTTATATACCGCATCACAGTGTTTTACAGCCCTATAAGTGATATACAGAATGTCCCAAACAATCTGGGTCCTCAATTTACTAAGGATGGATGGCCAAGTCAACCTTGAGCCAGTGAAAACAGAATAAATCATGATCTATAGTACATAGACAAATAATATCCATCATTTGCTTTGAAAAAGAATATTGGACAATTAGACAATATAAATTTGAATTTGAAGAATGGTTTTAATCTAAGATTAATGCATGTAAATGGACATAAATGTAACGTTCACATATGTGATGATGTTAACTAATGTTAAAAACATTAAACTGCATTTATGATATTCAGTTTCTCTGAAGGATATCCCGCTTACCTCTCCAAGTTTCGATTTTGTGCCCCTCAATTTCGTATATCTGGACCTGGAACAAAGTAATAGTAGTGAATAGGACAGATACCATTGCTGATCATGTGAGTTTACTATCGCTACTATGTGCTATTAGTGAATTAAGAAGAAATGCTGGATTCAAAAAATCATCCATTATTCTTCAGGGATGCAATCTGGAACAGCAGAAATAACCGCGTCCACTTCCTGTCACTCCAAAGATAATTCATTCCACATTCAGGGCTTCTTTATTAGGCTGGGAAGGGCGGAGGAGGGGGATAACTCAGATCTTACCTATCTTCTGCTTAGTATGGGGAAAAACACAGGTCAGGGTTCCAAGTAACACCCCCAATGGAAGAAGACTCCAAGGCTTGAAGTTCCTCAAAGTTCCATTTTTATTATTGTCATATTGGCACATGTGGGAAAACCCAAATCTGAATGTTCCAGGTTTTCCCCACCCAAAAGAAAGTCAAAGATCCATCCCCTACACACCCAAAAGTCCATCAAATGGTCCAATCAATTCAATGTCCCAACTGGTGACCACCCCCCAGTCAGTCCCATCCAGGTACAGGCCAAATGACCTTGACTCCCATAGAAAGGAATGTTGTCGTGACTAATCCTCCACCAATCCGTGCAATCCCCCATCGTGTTTTTCCAGGCACTGGAAAAGATGGCTTCCAGGGCTGGTAGTATCTTTTAAATGTTTCACCAGAATTTAGATGATCTTTTTAGAGAAGATAAAGGTTTATACATGGAAGGTGTATGTCAAATTTCATCACGCAGAGTTCTGAGCTACATACTTTTTAAAATGTGGAGGGGGGGTTTCAAAAAAGGCAGTGATTTTGTTGTTTTGGGATAGATTTGTGAAGAAATTTACAGGAAGAACCACCTCTTTAATGGGAAGCACTTTTGCTAAACTGTACTTTTCTAAACTACACAATTCTGCAGGATAAGTGAGAAGGAGCAAATTATAACACCCAACACCTCTCATTTCCAAGGGGTCTTTTTTTCCAGCTCCAAAAATGCTGAGATTGGTTGAATAATGTTTGAAGCAAGGCTTAATTTGAAGACAGACTTGCTGTTCACTGAACACACAAAAAAAACACCTGCCTTTCTACCAAAAATTGTTTTTCTTTTTTTTCCTTGAGGCTTTTGCAGTGCTAATAAGTTAACAATATATAAAATAGCTGAAGACATTCATATTTTACAATTCTTGTTGATAAACCGTCTTTGTTTTATATAATAAAACTTTCCCCAGCCACTGAAGGGAGATTCCAAAACAAATACACTTTCCTAATTAACAGTGCTTATTGTGTTTTTAGTGAGCCTGGGGTCAATTGGATTACTTGTGGCTAATAAAAATCCATAACATTTGGTGGTAAATCTGCAGAAACATATTGGGAATAAAGTTTTGTGGAGGCTCTGAATTAGGCAAAAGCTGGCTGGGGTTTACCCAATTTATTCTGGATAAATTAATATCTATTCCAAAGAATCATAATCTCTACTTTATATGACCTGGGTTTCAGCCTAACTCTTTGTAGAAAACCTCTAACTAGAAAAAAAATTGAAGAAGGCATCATAAAAAGATGCTTTTGAATGCTAAATACTTGATGGCTGTCTCATAATGTGCATCTGCTTTCTGTTGCTTCAATTATCTCACCAGTAGATTTCATATTTTAAAATATGTTATTTCAGAATATTTAAAGCATAAGTATTAAAGTGAAGTCGTCAAAAGGATGAGTTACCTGGAACACACTGTTTAAGATAGACCCTCATTTTTTAAAGCCAGCCATTCAGCGAGCACCTCTCGCTATTGGCTTCTTGCATATGGAAGTGATAACCTTAAAAAGTCACTTCTTGTTCCCTTGAATGAGAACCCAACAGTGTAACATCATATTGCTTTTAGAAATGGCTCTAATGCTAGTTGTTATGAAACGACAAATACTTTGACTCTCAATATATATGTTGAGTAGACATGTATTATATACAGTAGAACCTCGACTTACGAATTTAATTGGTGCGGGAAGGAGGCTCGTAAGTCGAAAAGCTCGTATGACGAAACATTGTTTCCCATAGGAATCAATGGAAAAGCGATTAATGCGAAACCGGCCGCCACCACCGAAGGAGGCTTGAGCCTCCCGATCCTCCCCGCCCCTTTGCCATGCATGTCATCCTGCATGCAGGATGCCATGCAGTCAGGAAGGTCATCCTGCTCCCCCCCCCAGCCAAAAACACAAAGGCTGCGGAGGGAGGGAGGGAAGCAGAGCGGGGCGGCAGGCGAGGCGACCGCTCTTCCGGAGGGGCGCACGGGGAAGGGCTTGAGCCGCCGCCTTCTCCTTTCCCCGTGGGAGCGCCGCACCTCTTGTCTGCCTGGCCTGAGAGGCACGAAACCGGTGGGGTGGGGCTCCTCCGGAGGGACGCATGGGGGCTCCAGAGGAGCCCCATCCCGGGCAGAGCAGCCTGAGGGGGCCGGTGCGGCGGCACCTTCGCCTCCTCCCGCGCCCCGCCCCCGCTCGGCAATCGGCCCGGCGGCATTGCTGGCATTCCAGGTGGGCCGCCCGGCATGAGCACCGGTTTCGTGCCTCTCAGGCCGGGCAGACAAGAGGTGCGGCGCTCCCACGGGGAAAGGAGAAGGCAGCGACTCAAGCCCTTCCCCATGCGCCCCTCCGGAGGAGCCCCTCTGGCGGTTGTCCGGGTGGGTGAAGGTGGCTGGGCCACTGGGCCGCTGACAGGGACAGGCGGTGAGCGCTCGTATCCCGAATTTGGACTCGTAAGTAGAACAGAAATATCTCTCCCCTCCTAGCTCGCATGTCGAAATGCTCGTATATAGAGCAGCTCGTATGTCGAGGTTCTACTGTAATTATAAAATTTCCCCCAAAATTCTGCTTCTGAACTATTTAGGAACACCTAAATAAGACGGAGTGGCTGTGGGTCCTGCCTCCCAGGGACAATTCCATCTGTCCTTCCATAACCCTGGGGGGGGGATTATTGACCCCCTCAGAGAGGGTCCACAACTTGGGCGTCTTCCTCGATCCACAGCTCACATTAGGGAAACATCTTTCCCTATCTGGACTGGGAGTCACTGCTCACAGTCACTCATGCCCTCATCACTTCGAGGTTCGACTACTGTAATGCTCTCTACATGGGGCTACCTTTGAAAAGTGTTCGGAAACTTCAGATTGTGCAGAATGCAGCTGCAAGAGCAATCATGGGCTTCCCAAGGTATGCCCATGTTACACCAACACTCCGCAGTCTGCATTGGTTGTAGATCAATTTCTGGTCACAATTCAAAGTGTTGGTTATGACCTATAAAGCCCTTCATGGCATCGGACCAGAATACCTCCGGGACTGCCTTCTGCCGCACAAATCCCAGTGACCGGTTAGGTCCCACAGAGTTGGCCTTCTCCAGGTCCCGTCGACTAAACAATGTCGTTTGGCGGGACCCAGGGGAAGAGCCTTCTCTGTGGCGGCCCCGACCCTCTGGAACCAGCTCCCCCCGGAGAATAGAACTGCCCCCACCCTCCTTGCCTTTCGTAAAGTTCTTAAGACCCATCTCTGCCATCAGGCATGGGGGAACTGAGACATCTTCCCCGGGCCTATACAGTTTATACATGGTATGTTTGTGTGTATGCTTGCTTTTAATAATGGGTTTTTTAGCATTTTTTAAATTATTAGATTTGTTCTTACATTGTTCTTGTTATTGTTGTGAGCCGCCCCGAGTCTACGGAGAGGGGCGGCATACAAATCTAATAAATAATAATAATAATAATAATAATAATAATAATAATAATAATAACCTCAGATTTTTCTAAAACATTTATTTTTAAACACACTAATATTTCAGTTGTATTTACCATGCCAATGAATATTTATTCTAAAAGTTACTCGTAGGCCAACGAAAAATGATTGTGGTGGGTCCACATTCTTGGTTTAAAATGGTTTCCCATTTTAAAACTTTCTTTGTTCACCTACCCATTTTTCCAGCTGATAGGCTCAACTCTTAGAATCCCAAATCTGGAAGAGCTCATGCCTGCAACTTAATTTTGGGTGGTCCTCCCCATTTGTTTCCTCTCCTCTTCTCTCCAGGCCCCTGAACGAAACTGTCTAAAGCCACTTTGCTCCAGATTTGAGAAGTTGTTAAGGTACTGGAAAACTCACCAGAGGAGATCGATAATAGCGATGTAAGATATTAATAAAATCAGTGATGGTCAGCATACCTGCAGGAGAGGAGGTAAGAAAAAGAGTGAATGACACTTATACACACCTGGAGTTTGCAGGACATGGGCTGCAGGCAGCAGTAGGTTCTAAAACCCTCTGCTATCAGTTTGCGTATTTGCTTGCGTGCACGAGCAATGCTTCTGCGCATGCACGGAAGCGTCCCAGGTGGTTGGGCGGAGCCTCCTGCTGCTGGCGCTACCGATTCCGGTAGTGGGAGCAACCCATTGTTGGTTGCAGCTAGAAGCTGCAGGAACTAACAGAAATTACATTACATGTGGTTTCTTACAGTCAATTATGACTCCTGCCCTTGCTGACTTCCACATCTCTACACTCCTAGTGATTTACCCCTTCCTGCTGCCATTAGTATGGAGTGCTATCAATTTTTTTTTATAAAGTATCTTTATTGTTTTCCAGAAATAAAAAAGAAGAAAAGAAAAAAAAAAGTAAAAGAATAAGGAGTAAAAGCAGTATTTCTCACATGTTTTGTTCTAGTTTAACAGACCTTAATCCATCTCTATTACCTTTCTGATACATTTCTTTATATTTTGTCATATTTTGTCTTATCAATTTTTTTTTAACCATAGCCACTAGCCATCAAAGCGGTAGGGTGGAGGAAGACTTGGAATGATCCAACCAGGGGTGTGTTAGAGCTAACAGGTCACAAATTGCACATGGGCCCTCCTGGGACCCACAATTGAAATTTGGGAACAAAACACAAATTTGGCAACTCATTCTTTATAATTTCTATTGAAATAAAACAAGTGTATCCAGTTTCCTCTAGGCTTGACAGACCTATTTTGCAGAGCAAGCATCCCGCTTCCTTTCCATCCCCGTTTTGTAAATACTACAAACTTTGCAATATTTTAAGTAAATGTGTATGTGTGTATTTAAAACGTTGCTTGCTCCTATTTTAATTGAAACAGCCATCAATGTATGAGGAAACAGAACAGACCAAAAATGTTAAAATTGAAATTTTAAAGGCTTGAAGGTGCAATTTAAGGTATTGGTGATCACCTCTAAAGCCCTTCGTGGCATGGGTCCAGGTTACTTGAGGGATTGTGTCATCCCACTAGGATTGCCCCATACTGCTTGTGCTGGCAGAGGAGGCATGCTGGGAGTCCCATCAGCCCGATTATTCCGGCTGGGAGGGTTCAGGAGGAGGGCCTTCTCTGCTGTTCCTTCTGCCTTCTGGAACATTTTGCCCCCCCTCCTCCATGAGATTGGCCCCAACCAGTAGTGGGCTGCTGCATGAACAGTCCAGTACGCAGTCCCAGTTAGAAAAATGGAGATGCACGCGTATCTCAGGGTCCCCAACACTTGCCCACATGAGATTCACCTTCTGCGCATGCACAGGAAGTGAAATCTCGTGTGAGGAGCCAGGGTGGCGCAGCAGGTAGTGCTGTACTGCAGGCCATTGAAGCTGACTGTAGATCTGTAGGTCAGCGGTTCAAATCTCATCACTGGCTCAAGGTTGACTCAGCCTTCCATCCTTCCAAGGTGGGTAAAATGAGGACCCGGATTGTGGGGGCAATAGGCTGGCTCTGTTAAAAAGTGCTATTGCTAACATGTTGTCAGCCGCCCTGAGTCTAAAGAGAAGGGCGGCATAAAAATCGAATAAGCAAACAAACAAATTTCACCAATTTTCAGTGGGTATTTTGCTTCTGCTCATGCACAGAAGCAAAGGAATCTCCAAAAATCGGCGAAATCTCCAAAAATCAGTGAAATCTCCCACGCGCGAGTATCCTTGTATGGGATTTGGATTCTGCGCATGCGCAGGAATCCAAATCTCATGCTGCTGCATGCACCTGCACATACCGGACACGTGCACGCCCACGCTCGCCACCGGGAATGCACCAGTAGCACCGGCGATGGGCAGCCCTTCCCTGGGCTATTTTTTCATAAAGGCCTGAAGACGTGGCTCTGCCAGTCGGCTTGGGACCCCAGTGTGGGAACAAGGTAATGGAGTTGACTGATTGAGTTAAAACAGATCCCATCTTCCCCGTCAGCCCTTTGTCCCTGCCCTCCCCGTGTGTCTTTAATTTCAATGTTTGTTTTTAAATTTTTATATTTATTTATTTATTATTTATTTATTAATTGGATTTGTATGCCGCCCCTCTCCGCGGACTCAGGGAGGCTCACAACATACTGCAATACCAAAAAAACATTACAATATAGTTTATCCAATTAATATGCTTAAAAGATTCTTAAAATTCTAATTTTAAGCATCTTTTTAAATTTAAGCCACCCAGAGTTGCCTTACGGTAAGATGGGCAGGCCAATAAATTTTAAAAATAAAAATAAAATAAATAATATAATAATAAAGCTTTACAAATAAAATTATCCACAAAGCTTTCAGTAAGGTGAAATTGCTGAAATGTGTAATTGGAGTAATGAGCAATGTGATTTAGAGGCTCCTCCAACAATTTCCTACAATGAAAGTAAGCCACTAAAACAGCCTGCTCCAGTTCTAGGAAAAAATGTGTCCAAATATGTCCATAGCCAGTTCATGTATTCCAAAGTCACGTTTTCCTTCTAGGGAACATAGAATTCTTCTTTTTTATAAATATGACTGCGAGCGGTAGGATCCTATGTGTTTGATTTCATGCTGGATTTACTGAGGGGATTACTGCACTTTTTCTTACGTGAGGTAAATATTGCCAGTGCTGCCTCTAAAAGAAAAAAAACACATTTGTGCCGGGAAGGCGTGTAATCTCTCTGGCAGCTATAGAGCAGTGTTTCCCAACCTTGGCAAATTGAAGATATTTGGACTTCAACTCCTAGAATTCCCCAGCCAGCGAATGCTGGCTGGGGAATTCTGGGAGTTGAAGTCCAGATATCTTCAAGTGGCCAAGGTTGGGAAACACTGCTATAGAGCACAAATAATCCCAGTGATGAAGAGCCCAACTGCCTGATGGATAGGGGTGGTTCTGCGGTAGGACAACTATTGCTGATCAAATCATGACCTCTGAAGGTTCCTTCCCCATAAACCATGGATTATGTGGACAGTGGTCAGATGGCAGCTTAAGAAGGAAGACACTGTGTTCGTGCCTGGCCGTTTTACCAAATTTAATCTTAGGTTCATTGTAAGGACAAGTTCTTGGCAAGCATTTCATGCTGTGGCAAGCAGGAACCTTAAAAATGTCTGCATGCGTCAATTTCTGCCTCCTGGACTCTCCTTAACACATCTTGAAATGGGTGGCAATCCCAATTCCCCTCTCCATCCTTGCCATGCCCAACTGTTGTGGTGCTTAGCCTCTGCTGTTCATTCAGTTGCATCACTTACCCACAAAGCACTGCTGCTTGCTGTCCCAAAGAG
Source organism: Erythrolamprus reginae (assembly GCF_031021105.1). Classification (NCBI taxonomy): domain Eukaryota; kingdom Metazoa; phylum Chordata; class Lepidosauria; order Squamata; family Dipsadidae; genus Erythrolamprus; species Erythrolamprus reginae. The sequence continues at coordinate 148,150,757 of NC_091950.1, read as the reverse complement.
GAGCGGCTCGCACCCCATTAGCCACCATGGCCAAGAACGCCTTTTTAATCTGGGACAAGAGACAGAAATCAGATTGACTGGGGAGGCTGTATTCTGTGCCTCACCCCACACCCTGCCTCCATAGGGCAGAGGTCTTCAAACTTGGCAACGTTTAAGACTTGTGGACTTCAACTCCCAGAATTCTCCAGCCAAATTTAGGGACCCCTGCCATAGAGAATAACTGATTAAACATTGTGCAATGAACAAGGAAAGACTACTCCAGGGTTGGTTCTTTATTCTGCATTTGTCTTCTTGGATAGCATAATACAGTGGTTCTCAACCTTTCTAATGCTGCGGCCCCTTAATACAGTTCCTCATGTTGTGGTGACCCCCAACCATAAGTCTAGCACCAATTCTCCCAACAGAGCTTAAATCTGATTGGCAGGAAGGTCAGAGGGACACCCCCACTGTAAATTCCTGATTGGTTGGATTGTAAAAATATGTTCCAAGGCACCAGAATAGAAGATTTAGTTCCTAACACCATAGGAAATTTGTCTTTTCCCATGATATTAGGTGACCCCTGTCAAATAGCCGTTCGATTCCCAAAGGGGTCCTGTCTCCCAGGCTGAGAACCACTGGTATAATAGAAGATGTAGTTAGGGAAACAGGGATCATCTCACTAAAACTGATGAAGTGGTCACTTCGAACACAGCATTCTGGTCAATTCAAGGAATTATCATGCAGAACAACCAGGAACAGATATATTCTTGTGAACCAGCTATGCCATTGTTTTATAGCTTTTGCTCACATTAAATTAATCAGATGCTGATCCTGTTGATAGGCAAGATGAATACTATAAATATATTCAAATTGATTATCTGGAGAATAATTTGCAGTGATCTTGAGATTGTACCAAAAATGGAGGTTACATTTGGTCTCTTTTATCTCAATGTTCTCACGCGCACTTTTTCCTCTTCCAATGTAAATGAGGAACAAGTTTTGCAGCAGCATAAATAAAAGTTATACCGTATTTTTCTGAGTATAAGACGCACCTTTTTCCTCCCTAACAGAGGCTGACAATTCAGGTGCGTCTTATACTCTGAATACAACTTTTTTCAAAGCTTTTCCCCCCAGCCCTAACTAGGCTAACAATCAACTATTCAGAAGCTATAGATGATTCAAAGTGCAGTTACCTGTCTAATAATGGGTTGTGCTTTATGTACCCAAGTGGCACCATTATTGCAAGAGCTGCATTGATTGTTGGGAAGCTTCTGGTTGCAATTCAGGGTGCTGCTTATAACATACAAAGCACTCTGATTATCTAAGAGCGGACTTGCTTTTGAGTAGAATACAGCCTTGTGGATAATGCTGGAGGGCAAAGCATCCTGCACAAGTTTCCCTTTCAAGAGTGCCGAAAAGAAAAACCCATACACGTTCCTTCTCATTTATGGTTCCCCTTCTAGGAACAACCTATGTCCACAGACAAAGATTACTTTGTCCTTGTAGATACTTCAGAAGATAATCAAGATATGGTTCTTCCTTAAGACCTTTGGGAATAGAATGTAAATGTGAATATACAGCAGCTATTCTCAAAGTTGAAAAGAAGAGGAGCCTTTATACTATTTGACATGGCATATTTTTAAACCTAGTTTATATTAGAGCATTGTTAGCCACTTAAAGAGTCTTTCGACAGAAGTAGCATATAAACTCAAGTAAGTAAATAAACATCTAAGATACCAAACTTCATACTACACATATGAGTGCCACCCCGTCTGTAAGTCATGCCCTTCTAGAGTCATAAGTCTTTTATTTCTGATCATAATCCATAATCTGCCTGGTAATACAACTGCTAATTTGGTAGTCCAAATCCCCCTCTTATTCTTGCATTTTGCAAAAGTTTTAAACAAATCCTTGGTCTTTTCCCTTGCCAAATAAATTTAGTTGTTATCTTATTCATATAATTAAAGACATTTTTATTCACTTGAATTGGTATAGTTGAAAAAGGAAAAGTAGTCGTGGTAAACTCATCCCCAATCCCAAAGTAGTCTTCAAATTACTACATGGTTTACAAAACACCTGTATCCTCCTTACCTGGAGAGTGGTCTCAAACACGACCAGTTTGGAGCTGGTGGGAATAGCATCGTAACAGCGATGGCTACGCATGAACTGCATATAGATTTCAGCATCTGGGCCCAGGAAGTCAATATCAGGACCAAACGCCAGAATTTCACAGTCAAGGGAAATGACATCATCGTTATCTTCCTGTTTGCCCTGTTCGAGCTTTGTGTCCTCTGACGTCACTCCTGTGCTGGGACCCAGGAATGTGCCTTGCTTAAGTTGACCTGTATCTTCTGAAATCCGTGTGCTTGCTTTGGTATTCCAATCCTGAATCCTACCTTGGAGTATCATGTCATTGCTCGCTCCACCGTTGCTGTGAGCTCTGTCCAACTCTTTGGTTTCTGAATGTGTTGACTTGAAATCCAATTCAGCGGCAATGTTATCTGCAGCTGTCACTTTGCCAATGTGTGTTGCAGCCTCAGCATCAAACCCAGTTGGCTGTGGATCCCGCCTCTCAGTTCTGCCATCTGCCACTACATTTGTCATAATCAAATTCACTTTTTTGTCACTGGCAGTCAAATCCTTGGCTTTCTGTACAATAACATTGGCTTTCAAAGCAGATTCCTCCACGTCCAGAGATGAGGCGTGGTCTAGTGGGCAAGCATTGTAAATCTAAGCATCGAAAGATCTTTGAGAAATAAAAATAAGTCATGCTTTCCTTTTCAACCAAGCAAAACTTCCCTCATTAAGTCTACAGCTATGATGTTTACTCATATAACGCTGCAAGCATGCATATGCTAGGCTGAAATTAATTGTGCAGAGAAACAAATCTGGTCGTAGCAATTATGATTATACTGACCATCACTCATTTATATATTCCACCTGAACATACTCATATTAGAGCAGTGTTTCCCAACCTTGGCAACTTGAAGATAATTGGACTTCAACTCCCAGAATTCCCTAGCCAGCGAATGCTGGCTGGGGAATTCTGGGAGTTGAAGTCCAGATATCTTCAAATTGCCAAGGTTGGAAAACACTGTATTAGAGAATAAGCACTCACTTCATTGATTGTTATGATTTGTCATACAGTCAGATGTTCAGAATGGATTTGGCATTTGGTCTATCGCAGGGGTAGGCAAAGGTGGCTCTTCTATGACCTGTGGACTTCAACTCCCAGAATTCTTGAGCTAGCATGGTTGGCTCAGGAATTCTGGGAGTTAAAGTCCACATGTCATAGAAGAGCCAGCTTTGCCTACCCCTGGTCTAGCGTGTCCTTCCCAAAGATCTAGGATAAGCAGATATGGATATTTGATAGTGTTGCAGATATTATTGCAGGATAGAAGATGTTTCGAGGAATCTGCCTTTTGCAATTGACTGATGACTGTCCAATTAATTTTGGGATTGTAGTGCACCCAAGGTGTCTATTACTATTGCTTTGCTTTATTTTGCCAGAGTTATTCTATTTCTATTGGCAAGACTTTGCATTTTGTCACCTTCTCCAGTTCCTTGTCTTTTGTTCTTCTGTCTCCAACTAATGCCACAATTATTATTTTACAAATAGCAGAAAACCATAATATCAGGTTATCTGTAGGCATTCTTTTATTATAATAGGACAGCTATGGAATATAGTAAGAATTTTTGGTTTTTTACCAAGGGGAAAAAAGTTTATCTAAATCAGTGGTTCTCAACCTTTCTAATGCCGTGACCCCTTAATACAGTTCCTCATGTTGGGGTGACCCCCAACCATAAGTCTAGCAACAATTCTCCCAACAGAGCTTTAAGATGATTGGCAGGATGTTCAAAGGGACACCCCCATTGTAAAATTGGCAGTGAGGGAGCTGCATACTTATGAATACATGTCTATTACACTTGAACAACCTTATTAAGTAGCCCTTGGGTTACAACCATCTGTTCAGCGATTGTTACTTATGATGGGCCCCCATTACTCTCGCCATCACAGCATCCTTACAGACACATAATTGTAATCCAATGTTCAACCCCCAGATCATGATTATGATATTGCAACAAATTGCAGTTGTATGATTCCAATTTCCAATGCTAGCATCCCATAAGCAAAGTCAATGCAGAAACAGTAGAAAATTGAAAGTCACAGTCACATGAGGCCCTCAATTAACCTATACAGTCCTCATTTGACGATAGCAACTGGGATTGCTGGAATTATTGTTGCTAAGCAACGTGGTCACATGATGTTGCACTTTATGACATCACTCAGTATTCTGCTGGGCTCTATGGTATGAGTCTCCCAAAAATTCAAGGGTACAAATTTCAGACACACACATACTTGAAAGTTCAAAAACAATGTTCTTTATCACAAAAATTCAAAAGAAACAAGGCACCCTTTTTGTATTTCAAAGAGCACTCATCCCAAAACAACCTGGTAGTCTGTACAATCCCCTTAATCAGTCCTTAAGTACTTAGCTAGCAGCTGTGAAGAAACGTCACAGCCCTCCTTCTTCCACCAAGTGAAACACACACACTTTGCTCTGCTTTGGTTTCAAAGTCATGAAAAATCAATAAACAGCAAGGCAGAGTCCTGAAGAACAACGATCAGATAATCTTCCACAATGGCCCAAGCCTGCACGCTGCTATTTATATCAGCAGCTCTCATTACTGGAGCCCCACCCAAACACAGGTGGCCTCTCTTATCTCCTGTAATATTTCTTCAATTGGTTTCTTCTATGCATAACTCTGCGCCTGCGTGGGTCCAAGACTTCCGCATACAAATCAACCGAAGATAATGGAGATTGGCTTCCTGGGCTGTGTGCCAAGCCCCCCTCTTCCAAGTCACCCCCACCTTCTTCATCCGAGGAAACTGCACTCCCTGACTCTGTCTATGGCCTATGACATGCTGATGTTTCCCCTGCATCCACCTCCACATTCCTTGGGGCAGGAGCTGGGCCAGAGCCAACCACAACACTCAGTAGCAGCAATTTCAGCCCCAATTGCTATCGTAAATGGAGGACTATTTTTATAATCTTCACTAAATATCCTCCCAACTATCCGCTGAGAGAGGGCATCATTATTCCTGCATTGTCAGAGGGAAAGCAGAAGCTGCAAAATATTTCAATTTGGCCAATATTAACCAAGTAACTCAAACCTGAACTTGAATTTTGAATCCAGTTAAGATCAAATCTCAGTTAATTTGTTTGAAAGGGAATGTGATCAAGTAGCAATAAATCTAAATCCCCTATATAAAAACTACAAGATTATTTGAAATAGGGAGAAATTAGCATCTGGATATTGGGGAGATTAAGAGAGCAGTATTAAGCTAAAAAGAAAACATCCTTGCTACATGGGTTTGCCACATTGCATCGCCATCTTTCAGTCTCGAAAGACCATGGTATCATCCTCTGGATGCACCAGAGCATGAAGACTGGGTAGGGCAAAGCACAAGCCTACTAGGCCCACCAGAAGGGGTGGGGGAAGCTGTTTTCGTCCTCGCCAAGCATTGAATCATGAGTGTGGGCACTCGTGCATGCGCAATAGCACACATGCACATTTTTTCGGCACCCAAGGCAAAAAAGGTTCACCATCACTGGTATATTTTTAATCATCAATACCAAATTACTATTGTACACTGTTTTATTGTCGCTGTCAGCCGCCCCGAGTCTCTGGAGAGAGGCGGCATACAAATCCAATCAATCAATCAATCAATCAATCAATCAATAAATAAATAAATAAATAAATAAATAAATAAATAAATAAATAAATAAATACAGTATAGTTAGTTTGCCATGTACCATAGTGCTAAATAGTGGGTGTTCCAAATAATACGATTAGCAGTTTTCGAAGACTTCCAAAGCAGGCGGTTAGCATCCAGTTAATATCCCCTGGCACAAATGCCTTAAATTAGTTAGCAGCTGAGTTGAACGTGGTCACTCCATCAGTGGACAAATCCAGGACACTACTCACCTGTTTCTTCCTGATGCTGGAGGCCATTGTTCAATGATGGCACCTGAGAGGAAAGAAAAAATGGACAGAGTTAAATGGGGGTTTGTTGCATCTACACTGGGCCTAGAAAGCTTAGAACTACGGCGCCTAAAACACGATTTAAGTATTGCCCACAAGATCATATGCTGCAACGTCCTACCGGTCAATGACTACTTCAGCTTCAACCGCAACAACACAAGAGCACGCAACAGATTCAAACTTAATATTAACTGCTCCAAACTTGACTGTAAAAAATATGACTTTAACAATCGAGTTGTCGAAGCGTGGAACTCATTACCGGACTCAATAGTGTCAACCCCTAACCCCCAACATTTCTCCCTTAGACTATCCACGATTGACCTCTCCAGGTTTCTAAGAGGTCAGTAAGGGTCGTACATAAGTGCACTAGTGTGCCTTTCGTCCCCTGTCAAATTGTCTTTCTTTTATCTCATATATCATATATATTTTCTTCCTTTCATATATCTTCTCTATTTTTACATATTATCTTTATATATATTACTTCATGTCTATTTTCTTCCATATGTATTGTGTATTGGACAAATGAATAAATAAAAATAAAATAAATAAACACTCAAGTGTAGCTTTTAGAATGCGACAGACCTGAACCATATACTATAAATTTACATGCTGAATGGGACATTCTTCTCCCCACCCAGGTCTATAAAACCAATCCAAGTTAAATAGTTATAAGATTTAAACAAAACAAAATTGACAGCCCTTCTTTATTTTGCAAATAAGCCTTTCTGAAATTTCCTTACCACTTTGCTCTATTTCCTCCACTATCCCTGGGGAATATTGAACACGAGAAAGCAGATGTTTAAATCTTGAACAAGTTCATAACAAAACCACCAATAAAAACATAAGGCTACCCAGACCAAGTCATGTATTCAAATACTATCTGTTAAAAAAGCTATATGTCACACACACACATACAAACACACCCGTGTGTGTGTCACATGTTTTTGCTAATATTAGACAAAACTATAAGAGAGTGGGAACTTTGGGCCCACAGAGTCTTGAGAAAAATTCCTTCCCGAAAGATCTGGTCCCAAGGCTCCCTCCAGAAGTGGGCATCATTTTGGGAGTGGCTGGCCATATGGACTATCTGTCCATAGATCAATTTTGGGAAGGAGAGCCAGCCAATCCACCCCTCAGCCGCCCTATACCTAGAGCATTGGGACCACACAATAGTCTTTCCAGAGCATCCACAAGGTCTGCAGAGATCCAGAGGGACAGGATGGGGGGAAAGCTAGATGGGGAAGGGTGCTGCCCTGTTCCTACAACTGATCCTAAAGGCAGACAGATTACCAAGGGTCTGAATTTTGTTCACTTTCCCACAGGTGCTACAACAATAGTAGCTTTGGACAAGAGTCACAAGTCTCTTTGTTCAGCACTGTCATAATTTTAAACAGATTGGCAGGAAGGCCAGTTGCTTAAACAGTTGCTGTAACAGGAATGGGATTCATGTGCTAAGTTAACCTGTCTTCATTTGGGGAGCAATGAAATGGTTAAACTAGTAAGTTGACCAATCTGCTAGTTCAACCAAAGTATTGTTACTTTGAATAGCTGGTATATCCCATTAAAGCAGTGGTTCTCAACCTGGGGGTTGGGACCCCTTTGAGGGTTGAATGACTGTTTCACAGGGGTCGCCTAAGACCACGGGAAAAGACAAATTTCCCATGGTGTTAGGAACTAAAGATTCTATTCTGGTGCCTTGGAACATGTTTTTATAATCCGACCAATCAGGTGTTTAAAGTGGGGGTGTCCCTCTGACCTTCCTGCCAATCAGTTTAAATTGGCAGGAATTGGTGCTAGACTTATGGTTGGGGGTCACCCCAAAAAGAGGAACTGTATTAAGGAGTCCTAGCATTAGAAAGGTTGAGAACCACTGCATTAAAGGGAGTGGCAACCAATCTGCTAGTTCAACCAACGTATTGTGATAAACTGGCCAAAGTGACTCCAATGTGCAGCCCTATATTAAAAGTGATAATTTTGGATATATTTTTCTCTGTGTTATATATATTATATACCATACATTATATATTATATATCATACATATACATACCAGTGGGTATGGCTAGCTGATGAGGCCAAAATAAGGCCGAAATAGTTCTATCCTAGTCTCCCTTAATTTTCAAATTCAGCAAAAAAAACTTGTGACACATACAGATAGAATTGTCGGCTATCAATAAAATTAACTGCCTTGGAAATGGTCCTGGGTTGGGCCGAGAGGCAAATAAGGAGCTGTGATGTTCCTTCAATACACCAGGGTGATTCGACACAAAAATATGTAACCCTTGCCTGGTGCAGAGCTGAAGGGATTGGATACTGTAGTCTAGCCCTAGAGGATAATTCTCTGCCTTACAAGGCAAAGGTTGCAGGTTCAAGTCCCAGTAGGTATGGCTAGGTGATGAGTCCAAAATAAGGCTGAAATAGATCTATCCTAGTCTCCCTTAATTTTCAAATTCAGCAAAAAAAACGTGACATATATATATATCATACATATATGTTATACATATACTGTATACCTTAGATAAAGAAATATATTTCTGAGATAGGGCTTGATTGATGCTACGCAATTGTTTAAATATGTTTTATTATTTCTAGTACTGTGAAAGAGTACAAGAACTTCCATTATTATATTAGACTAGGCTGACATATAAAACTCATGAGTTAAGAAGCATCTGGAATATAACATTCTTTAACATGCCAAGAACTCCTTGAGTCAGCAGAAAACATTACCTAAATTATATTATTATTATTATTATTATTATTATTATTATTATTATTATTATTATTATTTATTAGATTTGTATGCCGCCCCTCTCCGTAGATTCTGTAGACAAATGAAATTTGCTCTCCCCTTTAACAATACCTATTTGGCCATTATTCCTGAGACATCCCTCCCAAGTATTGGGTGATAGTGCCGAACAGATTTTACACCTTAATGGTATTCTTGGATAGAATTCAAAGAAAGCTCCTCTTTTATTTGATGTGTATTGTACAGGAGTTCAAGGCGATGTCCCCTCTTTTTTCTTTACGACAACCCTGTGAGGTTGGAACGAGTGTGGAAATGTCCCATTGCTAGACACATTGGTTTGACTGATGGGACATATGTGGCTTCCCATTTTCCTCTGCCTTTCCTTTCCTCTGTGGGCAGTACTCAACAATAATATAAAGCCACTTAACGCTCTGCCTGTCCCGCCCCAGGCTTTACTGCTTAGATATTACATTCCAGTAGCCTACAGAGAGAGTAGTATCTATCTAGTATGCAGTATACTATATGATACAGTTCTACAGAGGAATCATTGAGTCTGTCATCTGCACCTCTATCACTGTCTGGTTTGGTGCTGCAACCCAACAGGATTGACACAGACTTCAGAGGATAATCAGAACTGCAGAAAAAACAATTGCTGCCAACCTGCCTTCCATTGAGGACCTGTACAGTATACTGCACGAGTCAAAAAAAGGGTGGGGAAAATATTTACTGACCCCTCGCAACCTGGACATAAACTGTTTCAATTCCTACCCTCAAAACGTTGCTACAGAGCACTACACACCAAGACAACTAGACACAAGAACAGTTTTTCCCTGAACACCATCACTAAACAAATACCTGTAATTCCCTCAACACTGTCAGACTTTTTACTAACTCTGCACTTCTATTTCTACCAGATTTTTCTCATCATTCCTATCATCCTTTTTCTCCCACTTAGGACTGTATGACTGTAACTTGTGGCTTGTATCCTAAGATTTTTATTAATATTGTTTCTTCATTGCTTAGTTGACCCCTATGACAATCATTAAGTGTTGTACCACATGATTCTTGACAAATGTATCTTTTTCATTTATGTACGCTGAGAGCATATGCACCAAGACTAATTCCTTGTGTGTCCAATCACACTTGGCCAATAAAATTCTATTCTATTCTATTCTATTCTATTCTATTCTATTCTATTCTATACTATACTATACTATACTATTACTATACTATACTATACTATACTATACTATACTATACTATACTATACTATACTATACTATACTATACTATACTATACTATACTATTCTGGTATACTACAGTGTTTCCCAACCTTGGCAACTTAGAGATATTTGGACTTCAATTCCCAGAATTCCCCAGTCAGCATTCGCTGGCTGGGGAATTCTGGGAGTTGAAATCCAAATATCTCCAAGTTGCCAAGGTTGGGAAACACTGGTATATTAGTATATTATTAGTACTTATCTAGTACTACCTATGTAGTCAGTTCTAAACCAGCACTAGAAAGAGATTGGGGGGAGGTGGAATAGAAAGAAAATGAAGGGGAAAATATATCTAGATTAAAAAAAAACCAAAATCAGGCAGAGTTAGAAGGGAAAGGGGGGGAGAAAAAAAAATACAGAAATGAATACACAAAACAGGAAGGGGGAGAACGGGGGGGGGAGGTACAAAGGAAAGGGGAAAGTTACGTGCATCTCAGGAGCAAATTGACACGCAGAATCGGTATTAAGCTACAAGATGTTTCGGTAGCAGCAAAGCCGCAGCACATTTGGGGAAGCGGGAGTAGGATTCCGAGGGGGAAGTTCGCGTCGTGCATTTGCTCCCTGTTGTACACCAAAATCTGGTTCGGAGCCGAACCTCGGCGAAGGGTTGCTGCGGGGATGGGGGGGGGGGCAGGAGGCTCAGGCTTTTACCCTGGCGATCCCTCCGTACAGTTGTTATTATTAACCCTTTCCTGGCCTTGTTCTCCGGGGCGGCAGAAAGCGGCAGCAGAAAATAGATGGCGATGTTGGCGGCAGGATGTGCCCCGGGGCCAGCAGATCAGACAGACACAGACAGCTGTCATTTGGAAGTGATTTTGCCTTTCTCTGGGCGGGACAGGGACCGATCTTGCTGTGTTTTGTGGGGCTATCAGCCCACCGCCCCGCCAAGCGTCTTACCTGCTCCAAGGCCTGGGCCGCCGTCGCTCGCTCCATGCCCGCAGCTTCTATTTAGGGCAGCTGGCCCAGGCGGCTTTAGTATCACGTCTGCTGCGGGCGGGGAAGCGGGGGAGAGGAGTGACAGGCGGCAGTGAGGCCAAGAATCGTCCTCAGCTAGGACCTATCCTGCCCCGAACCGAAGGCATCGCAAAGGGCGACTTTTTAAAAAAGAAATTTAAACATCGGTTCTCTGCATCTATAGATATCAGGCAGATGTTCAGCAGGAAATACTCCAGGCATCCCCCCCACCCCGCTGCTGCTGCTGAGGAAGTAGCTTTCCCACCAGCCTGTTTCTATTTTTGCTTTGCATTCATCAGAACCTATTGCATCACCACAATGATTTTATCAAACGTTTAGATGAGCTACTTCTGCGGTTGAATATTTCCTATTCTATGCTGTTAAGTTGTAGGAGCTTTTGTATGTGCTGTTATTGGCCACCCTGTGCAAGAGAACGGGGAGGATTTCGGGAAAGATCTAATTCTGCTGAACTTGAACTCATTCATAAATGTGTCTTCCTGAATAAATTTCCATTTCAAAACCTTTACTGGTGAGGTTTGAACACACTTCATGGCGTGGCTGTAAAGTATTGTATGTGGAATACTTGTACCGACATCTGTGGATCCAAACACTTCTGATAAGGCACCAAGAATTGTTTGTGTTAAGCAGATTTTGCCCATTATGTTCTGGCCCAGGATACAGGTGCCTTAATTGGAAAATTACCTGGAAAAATGTAATTACCTGGAAAATGTAGTTTATCTTTCTCTCCTATTTCACGCAAAACCTTTCTTTGACATACATACACCCACCCACCCCAAATCTGTAAATTTATAGAATTAGGTTTTTTCTCCATCTCTTTGCCATTGAATCTGCTGCTGCCTTGCAGGAACTGAAGGAGATATCCTGCAGGGCCTATATTTTTCCCCAACCTCCCCCCCTAAGGCCAAGTTGTATTCTAGTGCTTTAGTAGCTAAACCAGTACAGCTCAGAGGGGCAATTCCTTGTATATATTGGACAGGCTCAGGAGGCAAATATAATATACAATTCCTTCTATGTATTGGACAGGTTCAGGAGGAAGGCAAAATAAAATGCAAGTAATTGTATTTGAAAAGATTTTTCAAAGTTGCATCAACCTACTTGTACTGTAGAAGATATATAGGAACTCTGAGGGGCAAATAAGAAGAGCATCCATTTCATTTTGCGCTAATTCAAAATGCCATAAAATGATTGATCGTTACGATCAGGTACCTGCTTTGTTTCTCACCTTTTTCTTTTACAATGAATGCTAAAGTTCTATTAGATATTTCTTTTACACTCTTGCATACAAATGCTAGTTAGCTGAATCAAAATAGGTAATTTACATTAGAACTAGCAATGCTAGCCAAAGTGAAATGCCAGCAATACAAGACTGCAAAACCTACAATGTCAGGCTAGTTCATAATTGTCTTCTGACAACTGCAGTTTGTTTTTCCCTCATTTGTAATCTACAATAAATGGGAAAAGAATGGCAAAATGCAGAACATTTTTTGGAAAAGAGGGCAAACTTAACAAACCAAATGGTCTTATGCCTTGTAATAGCAGAATTTTACATACTGACACTATCCCATAAAAATAAAGCTAGTTGGGGAAGCTTCTGTATGCAACAATAAACAATTCAGATGTTGGATTATGAGAAATATAAAGCATTATAATATGGTTTTAGGCGTAAATCAGACCATTGAGCCATCTACCCTACATTTTCTTACATATTATTTTTGCACCTATCATTATTCCCATGTTGCATGGTTAACAACTTTGCAACCTTGCAGTTCTGGAAACTCTACTCCCAACATGTCTGAAGGACAAAAGCTAAGTAAGATAGAAAAGGGAACTATCTGATTATTGCTAAATATTCCAAATATCTTTCAACACTGACCATGACTTCCAGAGCTTCTAAAAGCTGAAGTTAAACAATTATGTCCACTGTTGATTGGGAACTTCTCAAAATATGAGCACCCCAGACCCATTCAAAGTTCATAATTGAATTTAGGATGTTGGGGATGCATTCTACCATTGGACTGAAAGGGCAAATTTATCTAGAAGTGCACTGCTTGTTTCCTAGATCTTATCTGTCCCTCTAATGTTGATGGGAAAAGCCATGTCAACTTATGTCAAGACTTGTAATAATTAATGCAAACAGCCCAAACTCTTCTTATTTAGAGATGATAGCAATTGAGAATATCTGAGCTGTTAAAACCAAGAAACAAGACAGTTATACAGGCCAGACAGAATGGGGGATGAATACTTGTTTCTTAGTCGTTACTTAAATTACGAGGAAGGGTGGGTAGTGGTTGGAAGACCTTAAGATAGCTCAGAGAACTGTCAATCTTAGGTCACCCAAAGAGGCTTCTCCCCTTTCACACTTCTACCAAGTTAGCTCTTTTAGGTCATTTGATATAATCAAATAAGTCAGACTAGTTCACAAGTGATCATTGCTGTGGAACTTGAGAGGGTCACTTCTATACCAACTTCATATAATTCCCAGGAAGGGAGGCTTGTTACCAACTTGTAGGGGAAGGGAGGGTACTCACTGTAGGGCAATGACCCATTCCTAATAGAAGACCTTTGAGCCTTTCTTCTTCATGCACTTGGCAGAGAGAAAAGAGAAGTTGTGGCCAATACATTCTCATCAGTGTGATTATTCAACAAAACAGATTAAACAAAAAGCCAGCATAGTTAGTCTCAGCAGCTATCTAGATTGTTTTGATACATATTGAGTGGCAGATTTATTCAAATCTCATAGGAGTTGTAACTTCTCTTTGTGGAGTTGGTACAATCACCACCTCACCCTTATTTAAAAGTTCTGCAGAAAAGGACAGCAGTACTCACAGACAAAACTAGTGACTGGCAACATTTGTGGAATACACCTTAAACATTTGCCATCTCCACTTCTGTCTCCAAGTCGACAAGACAGCAGAACGGAAGAGGGAGAACCCTCTCAGAGGACCTAAAATGACTACCAGAGATGGAACTGAAGAACCAATTTAAATTCAAAGGAGCTACACCATAAACTCTTCTTGTTGAAGTAAAACCAATTGTTCTGTAATGAAAAAGAAATCTTAAGGAAATTCAGGAAGAGTGTAAGAGCATTATTTTACAGACAGATTTGGTTTTAAAAAAAGGTTCACTGTGAAGCATATCTTTTCTCTAAATTCTCTATACTTGCCAAAACATTTAATTCAATATGTATGATTAAATTTCCTACTCCTAAAGGTTAGTCAGGCCATCTGGGGTAACAAGTGATTGTGCAGTAAGAATTAAAAACTGTTGGTTCAATAATGTATGGTTTTAAAATGTTACTACTATTAGAGCTGGGACTATCTTTTCCTGAATGTGCATAACAGTATCTAAGGGATAATCCTAAAACAAAGCAGTTTAAAAGAGAGTTAGTCAATCCGATGGAATTAAATCAAGACTAGTCATGGACCAGCAATGGTAATATAACAGGGATATTGACACAGGAATCTTTGTACATTTAAACATCTATTAGTGTGATTCATAACTGCTGTCTCCACCAATGGATAAATCAACAATCTGAAAGCTACACTGCAGGAAACAGTCATTCCTCTTTTGTCAGTATTTTTAATAAAACATTCAGCATAAGGAAAAATATGGGATCGAGGATATTACTTAAATCTACCTGGGGAAAATAATGGTGGAACTTGCTTCATTAAATATACTGTGCACTAGTCAAATTTTTAGCAAGGAAGGAAGGTTGAATAAAAGGTTTCTCTTTTGATTAACACAAGAATCTCTTGGCACCAAAGGGGTCAAATATCACCCACAAGGTTCAGACATGTCAAGAATCTAGTAATAGCTTTAAACTCATGTTGTGGCACAGGAGAAATATTAAGTGTCAGGGACTAGACAAATGTCATATAGATCAATCTTGATGTTCATGCCCAAACATCAGGTCAGAAAAAAAGATCTTATAAACCGAAAAGTGCTAATTTCAACATATTCCAGGCATTTGTATCAGGAAATTAAGTCATCCCAGGCCTATGTGTGCATTGTGAAAATATACAAAAGACACTACTGCCCAATATTGGATTTAAAGTGGCAGCAAAGAAAGTACAGCTTGTGATCAGAATTAAAAGATTTCTCCAGCAGTAAAAGGGAAAAGGGAGATGTAGCTATTGACTGGGAACAGTAGTGATTTGAGAATGTGGAATCTCAAAATAAGTAATCATACGAAGTCTCATTTGAGGGAGGAAAAAAAATCCCTGGAGAGTGTGTTATGCATGTTATGTTGTGGAATTAACCAGAAAGGGAAAGAAAAGGATTTTCACGCTGATTTCCAGTCCTAAATCCAATTTAGGCTTAATAGAATGAGATTATTATTATTATTATTATTATTATTATTATTATTATTATTATTATTATTATTATTTATTGGATTTGTATGCCGCCCCTCTCCGTAGACCTGTTATTGAAGAATCCATAAGCATGATGCAGACATTGAAGGCAAAAACACAAAGTGAGTGACTTCCTTGTTTTGTTTTGTTTTGTTGGGGGGGGGGATTCTGGGGGGGGGGCAGACAGCATTGGATGTGTTGTGCGTATATTGAAATTAAACTATCCCAAGGTTTGCTATTCTGCAGATTAAGAAAAATATGAACATTACTTTCAGATACTAAATCCCAGTACTGCATCAAAATATTAAGAAGCGAGTGGATAGAAAGCGAGAGGTGCTTATTGTAAACATGGGGGAATTGTACACATATATATTTGTCTGTTGTGTTTATGTATGTGTTTTATAATAGAAAAATTAAAAAATATTAAGACGCGTGAATATTTAAAAAAAGATAAAAGGCAAAAGTTTCTCTTCCAGTTGTATCCAAGTCTAGGGAGGTAGTGTGCATTTCTGATTCATAGCCAAAGAGCCACCACTGTCTGAAGACACTTTTGTGGTCATGTGGCTGGCACGACTATACACCAAAGGCACACAGAACACTGCTACCTTCCCACTGGAATGTACCTTATTTCTCTACTTGCATTTGCACGCTTTCAAACTGTTCAGTGGGCAGGAGCTGGGACAACGAATGGAAGCTCAATCTGTCACGTGGGACTTAGGTCTCGAACTGCCAACCTTCTGAGACCTTAGTACCATGTGACAAAGTGAGCTTCTTAACAGCCAAGCACAGCATCTTAAGTGCTCGGCTACTGCGCCCCTGGTGAACATATACTGAGATACAAAGATCATCAATTTAAAGAGGTATCACACAGAGATCTCACATCCAAGTCTAGATTTTGCACCAAGGAATCTCTCATTTGCAATCCTGGTGTTCCATGTTGAAGATGGTTTCCTGCAATGTCTGACTAACCAGGAATTTGCTTTGATCTTAATTGCAGGGGGCTAGAGACTCCTTATATGCAGTCCAAACCTTTCCCCACAGCAGCAAGGCATTGGATATGTTGAAACAAAGGCAAGCAGTATCCAGGCTAACCTGCCATGGGTACATTTAACAGTGCAGGCACTTGTGGCTCAAGTAATGAGGAACATGCCAATGACAAGAAAATACAAGAAATTAAAGGTGGTTTTTTTTCAAGCTTCTATGTTTAGAAACTTACTTTGTCATAAAAAACTATAAACAGAATATTTTGTCCCTTTTGATCAAGTATAGCATTTCCTCTTTGTCCCAATTTCATTTCCCAAAAAATATTTCTGCCGGGGCGCCCTTAGGTGAGGTCCTCTCCATGTTTCCAATACTGGCTCTCCTAGCTTCTGCTGAGGTAGGTCACATGCACCCCACCCTCCTGACACTCCAAAGGAGGGGAGGCTGGCCTCTTGCTCAGTCCCACCTCACTTTATCCCATTTGAGTTGCTCAGGGAATTAGATATGGTGGATTTCTTCAGAGTTCCAACTGTGTACTTAATCTGAGGTAAGCTTTGAGTGCAAGGACTTGGCTCAGGGTTTCGGGCTGGCTCCTCTCCATCTCGTGGGCCTTTGCTGTGGAAAAGAAAACACGTTCTGAGGAAAAAACCCATGCCTGTTCAACAAAATAAACTCTGCAAATAGTTTCCAAAGCATGAGGCTCTTGTCAAACTGACAGGTTCATTCTCTTTCTGTTTGCCTTATGCTACCTTTCAATTTGAAAGGAATGAAATTCTTTGGGATGGATTCGTTCATTATTGCCCCCCCCCCTCCATCCCATTACACTTAAGTAACAGCAACAAAATGGAAGAAAATGGCTTCATGAAAAATTGAATGCTTAAAATGCAATTCCACATAACATAAAGAATTATCCTCTCTTCCCGGCCTGCTCAGGCGTCTATCCAGAAAAAATTGGAAGCTTAACTTTATCCGTTGGTAATTATAGTTATCTTAAGTTGTCCTTTAGTAGAAACTGTTAGCTTTAAATAGATACTTTATCTCTCTACGTTTAGCAGGCCCTGATGGGGAAGGCAGGGGAACAGTATTTTACGAGCCCAAGTCTAAATTACGATGGTTCATGTAAGCATTAAAATCTGATTTAGCATTACACCTCATCTGGGCTAGCAAGATGTAAAAGAACAAGATGAGCATTATAATTAAATATAATTCTGCTCCTGAATATATATTTTTAATATATTTTATAAATAATTTATAAATTATTTATAAATATAAATAAGTTTATAAATAATATCATTAAATAAAGTAAAATGCATGCATTTGTGTGACCATTAAAAAAGCCAAAACAAATTAAAAATCAATTAAAAGAAACAGTCCTCCCTACATCACATGCAACGGAGCCAAATTCAGGTTTTAGTGCTCATTTCAAAATCAGGTTGTCATCAACTTTAATTAAACCATTAATTCAGTGATCATCCAAAGTTAAAACGGTACTGGAAAAAGTGACTTTTTCACACTGATTATTGTTGCAACATTTCATAGTCACGTGGTTAACATTTGGTTGCTTGGCAACTGACTCATCTTTATGACAGTTGCAGTGTCCCAGGGTCATGTGATCACTTTTTATGACCTTCTGACAAGCAAAATCAATGGGGAAGCCCGATTCACTTAACAAGTGTGTTGCTAACTTAAACAGTGGCCGTGATTCACTTAACAACTGTGGCAAAAAAGATGGTAAAATGGGGCAAAACTCTCATAACAGCTCTACCGCTTAGCGACGGGAATTTTAGACTGTGGTTGTCAGTTGAAGGCTACCTGTAGACAAACACAACCTAACCCACAAAAGAGAAACAGATTCAAAATGTAGTATGTGAATATTTCACCTGTTTCTGCCTGGATCCACTTTGCTCAAGGCATTTATAAGATCATTCTTCAAATGAAAGTGAGGTTTTGGCAGTGTCCACTGTAGTTAAGAAAGACAGCAAAAGGAAAGGGAATCTAGTCAGATGAGAAGTCTGCTGAAACAAGGCTTTTCTTTCCCCCTCCCAGAAAGCTAAGGAACCACCAAAAATTACTGGATCAAAGAAAATAGTTGGAGGGGCTAGTATTTTAATTAAGCCAAGATATCATGAATAGATTCCATAAGTACAAGCAAAGAAACAGCACTATTTACTCCTGAAAGAGTAAAATATAGTATATAGGAAGAGAGAGATGCATTCTCACCAACACAGTAGTATCTGTTACTATTCCATTGTGAAAACCTTTGTGACACCAATTTCTGAGCAGATCCAGTCCTACAAAAAAAGAAGAGCCACCAAGTGAATTCAAGCTCCTGAGGAAGAGTGCGCGTAAGCAGTTTCACTGATCGCTCTCTGTTCCCACAGAAGAAAAATGTGTAGAGGGGGCAGGCATTTAGATCTTTCTCTTCAAAGCAAAATATTAAAATTAAGCTACAAGTATATGTTTTTACTTTGATGATAATGCAATTGTGCTGTGCGCCGTCCCAAATCATTTTCATTTGAGACAAGCAGATATACAAATATTAGATAAATAGATAGATAGATGATAGATAGATAGATAGATAGAGAAAGAAGGAAGGAAGGAAAGAAAGAAAGAAAGAAAGAAAGAAAGATATTTTAGTCTGTTTTATAAACTAGCCATGCCCAAAGGAAACAAGTCCAAGGGAGAAACTTTTGGAGAACAGACTTCATGGTTGTCCATGAAAGTGAAGCAGAGGCTTAAAAATTGGTGATTTGGAAAGTGGAAATGGTGAGTGGGAAATTCTAGCTGCTAGATGCAAGAGGACAACATTAACACAGCCAGCAACATTGCCTGTAATTTTTTGCTGGCAGTCCAAAATGGCAATAATTGCAATGGTTTTGGGAATGTTCAAAAGCTCCGGGTTGTACAACTCCACATCTATCCCATCCAAAGAAAGGATGTTCTGTCACTGACTAACAGTTTCCTGTCCTAAAGAAGAAAACTGTAGGTTTTATTTTTACCTTTGGATTTGTTCAAGAAATATTTCAGTTCCCACTGTGTAGTAAGGATGTTGAAGTATCGCGGCTGCTCAAAGAAGCGTAGATAGTGCATGGAGGAGCGCGAGGGGAAGACTCGCTCAAACTGCCCACGTCGAGCATACTCATCCTCTGTCTCTATCAGGACACGGACATCATCTGGGGTCAGGATATCCAGGATTGTGGAGCAGAATTCCTGGTGCCAAGAATCATTAAGGTATTACATCAACTTTTTCCGACATTATTTATTCACCTTTGCATACTTTCCAACTCCTAGGTGGGCAGGAGCTGGAGCAAGTAACAAGAACTCGCTCCGTCGCATGGCACTCGGCTCTCGAACCATCAGCTCACCAGCTGACAAGCTCAGGGTCTATAACTGCTGAACCAACCCTCCCAACATTAGTATTGCAACAAACACAAACACAAGCAGCAAGAGCACAAACGGGAGAGCTCAGCAAATCAGCTTAAATTCTACAGTAGATTTTTAAACAATGCCTGAAACGCAACATTATTGGGACACAATGTATGCAAAAGGATATGCACCAAGTATGCAAACCAAGCAAATAAACATCATACTAGGAATCTTTGTGTGTATACAATCTTAACAGTATTGTCATAACATTTGTCCATGAAGCACAGGAGTAGTGTAAGCACATACTGTACCTCTGCTTGCAAAATTAAGCACAACACAACAAACAACTAATCCACATCAACTCTATTCATATGAACACCATATTTTTGGGAGTATAAGATGGACCTTTTTCCTCCCTAAAAGAGGCTGAAAATTCAGGCGTGTCTTATACTCTGAATGTAGCTTTTTTCGAAGCTTTTCCCCCCAGCTCTAACTAGGTGCTAACGATCTTCTCATCTTTACCTTGCAGGTTCTTTCATTGTTACTCTCTGTGAAGAATGTTTTCCAAGCCCTAAGTCTTTGCAGGGTATTTTTCATTGCTCTAACTTGCTCCAAATGTTTCTTTCCAGCCCTAATGATGTTCCTAGCTCTTACTGGTTTGCAAGCTCTTTCATTTTTACTCTTTCTGAATAAGGTTTTTTTTAAGCCCTAACTAGGGGATAAAATAATATGCTGAAGCTGACCAGACTAAGGATGCTAGCCAGATGAATATCTGGTAAACAGATTCCCCCCCCCCCTATTTTCCTCCCCAAAAACTAAGGTGCGTCTTATACTCCAAAAAATACGGTAACTTTCCCATTACTAAGCATTTTCTTTTTAAACAAAAGTAATTTGCCAGTCAGGATCGCAGACGCAAGCAGTTTTAAATCTGTCTATGTGTATCACTGACCGTTTCACACCATTCTATGTAAACTGAATCAACTGTAGCAGGGGCAGGACTGAATCCCTGCCTCTGAACAGAGAGAAAGTTTGGAAAAAAAAAAACCCAATAACAGCAACCCCAATACAGCCCATCAAACAGTCCAAAGACAGGTGAAATACTTGACACAATACCATTCACACCCGTCATATTTTGTACTAAAAGTGAACCAAAATTCAAGAAGCATGGCTTATACTGCATTTCAAAAGCCACCAGTTTGAGGTGGAAAAATGGCACACTTCTAGTTTTCCAAGTGGAAAATTCTAGTGGCACAAACACCAATCCCTCCAAAAAGAAAAACAGTAATACAAGTCTTTCGAAGACCTTTGCCGGAAGTCAGGGAATATGCTGCCACCACGTGCACCTACCTGCTCTGGTAGTTTCTGGGTCAAGTAATAGGATTTTTTTGCTTTCTCAGCAGTCACCAACTCCACAGGAGGCTTGTTCTTTTCCTTCATTACAGTGTTCAAGCTAGACATCACAAGAGTTAAAATTATTAGTCAAGGGAACTAACCAATCAGGGCAGAGATTGGTTAATACTCTTCAGTTACCTAAGACACACGTCTCCAACCTTGGCAATTTTAAGGCTTGTGGACTTCAATTCCCAGAGTTCCTCAGCCAGCTTTGCTCTGGGAATTGAAGTCCACAAGTCTTAAAGTTGCCAAAGTTGGAGACCCCTGACCTAGAACAAAACTTATTCCAGCGATAGGGAAAAAACCCACCCCTTACAGATAAAAACATTAAAGAAGATCAGGCAAATTTTCCAATGCTTAACATTACAGTATAGAAACAAAATTGCCCCAAATTTGGGTGGGCAAATTTTTTGGCTTATGAGATTGATCTGACCCAGACAAATATGGATAGCACAACTTGGCTTGAAATCAAGCCTGCTTTTAAAAAACAGTTGATCAGTCCATTATCTGGAGAATTCAACCTCTGTATTATTTTTATCCAAACACAAAATTCATTAAATTTAAATGTGTTAATGTACCACAGGGACATACATATCTCGTTTCTTTATCATTACACATGTAAAGTATTAGCTAAATAGAGCTCATAAGAGCAGCATAATAAAGGTATGGCATTTCTTTTGTGAGCTTTGTTATGAGCATCCAGGTAGTGCTACTTAAAATGGGGTAGACATTTTTTAATGAATGCATCACCCCTATTTCTGCTGTCAGTGAGGATTCATCAAGGAAAAAACTGTTTACTTTTTATCTGTTATGAAATTGATAAATTTGTTTGGTTAATTCTTCTTTTGCTAACACTACATCTATAGAAAACCACTACTCACCCTAGGCTAGCCATCCTAAGAATTTGGTAAAAATAATCATTCTTACCTAGCATCCAATTTATATAATGTCTTAAGGACTAGCAAACCTATTGTTGCTTAAATGTTCCTAGATCACAGCCCATTTAATCAGATGCATGAAGCACTGCCTTAAAATAAGCTGTTTACATATATTTATTATTGGTTGGATTTATATCCTTCCTTTCCTCCAGAAACAAAGTACAGCATATACAATAGTCCCTCCTCCAACTTTTTCCCCATAACAGTAAACAATAGAGCCGGGATGGAGCAGTGGTTAGAGTGCAGGTTACTTCAGCTAACTGCTAGCTGTAGTCCAATAGTTCAAATCTCACCACCAGCTCAAGGTTGATTCAGCCTTCCATCCTTCTGAGGTGTGTAAAATGAAGACCCAGATTGTTGGGGGCAATATGCTGATTTTGTAAACCGCTTAGAGAGGGCTGTAAAAGCACTATGAAGTGGTATACAGTGGTACCTCTAGATACGAGCTGCTCCACATGCGAGTATTCCAAGTTACGAGCCGCGACGCGAGCGAAGTTTCTGTTCGACACCCGAGCTCAAATTCAGGATACGAGCCGAGCTTCAGGATGCTACCGCTAGTTGGTGCATCGCCTCTCTGACCCAGAATCCCCTTGCTTCCGGTTATCTCGGCCATTTGCACGTGTTAGCACGCATGTTAGTTTACAAGTTAAGAAAGTGTATATTTTTACAGTTTTATACCATTTAACCATGGAATTGTTGTTTTGTTTATGTTTATGATAGTTTAAGAAAGTGTTGTTTACGTAGCCTACAGAACACAGCCGCACTCGTTCTGTCGCCAAGGTAAGGTTACTGTACCATGTTTTATACATTTTCTTATTGTATTTTGTACATTTCTCTTTTAATTATTTACTTTGTTGTTTATTTATACGTGTTGCATGTACATTAATTAAAAACATGTCTTTTTTCATAATTTAGGCTAACTTTGGGACTTTTTTGAGGGCTGGAACCAATTAGAATTATTTACATTAATTCATATGGGGAAAATTCGTTCGAGATACGAGTTGATCTACTTACGAGCTCGGGTCTGGAACGAATTAAACTCGTATGTCGAGGTACCACTGTATAAGTCTAAATGCTAAAATGCTATGTGGGATTAAATTTTGTCCTTAACTGCAATTTCAGAAAGGTAACTGTAAAAAAAAACTGATTGGCCCCAAATTAACAATTAAGCTTGCATGGCTAAAGACAGACTTAACCCAGGGTCTTTTCTTCCTTATTCAGTACTTGACCCTTAGAGGAAAGAAGAAGTAAAGGCAAAAGAAGCCTAAAACAACAATGATTGCCTACAAACAGCACTCCTTACTTATAGCTTTCAGAAGGCTTTAACCAGATGTTTTCAAATTCTTGCCAGAAATGTTTTTCTAAGGCTTTAAGTAAAACACATAATACAGCATGACAGCAAAATATACATAACTAGATGAGCAGTGCCTGGCTGACTCAAACATTCTGCTCTGAAAGAAATGCTTTATTTCCACTGTTGATTTTTCTTTCTGAACTTGCAATCTCACCTGGTTGTGGAGCTGGTGGCACTTCCGACAGGTGAAGCCACATCTTCTGCATTAGGCAACTGAAAGCCAGCCAAGTTAAGGGCATCTCGGACCATTTGGCCTTTGATGCTCACATCAAGAGGAGAATTCGAATGAAGGCTGCAGGGAAAAAAAATAGACATGTTTTTGGAAATTTAATAGGCACATCATCTTTCTTTTGACTTTCACATTCAGGATAACGTCCATGACAAATTATAAGCTCAAATCAAAGTGAGGAAAAAATGGTAAAGGGATAATCAATTCAAATTTATGCAGTAATATTGTTTCAGGAAAGTTAAACCATAACCAGTCTTTTATTCACCACCTTACTCTCCTTTCACTTAATTCCTTCTCATTAAAAAGTTGGAGCAGTAAACAATCTCTTAACACTGCAAAGCCTTCACAATGAAAATAACTCGGCAAACCCTTGAGGAACAGACTGGAGACTATGGATAGTATCCACATTGCAATAAATATTGCAATTGAACTGAAACACGACAAACAAGGCCTGCACCGGCTGGTGCATGAAGCACAGCTTACCTAGGGGAAATATTGACTTCCAGGATCCATGGCTTAAGGTGTTCATCCAGCATGACATCAAACCCAAACAGCTCATGGCAGCAATAAGGACGCCGCACATACATCTTCACAAGGTTGATTATGTAGGGCTCTGACCTGAAAGGTAAAACAGATACTCTGTTAACCAAGAAAGAAAAAACAGGCTGCAGGGGGGTCATTTTTCAGGACTTGCTATATATTATGAATTATCACTTATCTATGTAGAACAAGTGACTCCCAAAACCAAATTGTCTTTTTCTTATGGACGAGATGATGATCTCATTGAATGGGTGTTCATGGATCTCCTCTTAATTCACATTACTAAGATTACGGTGAGACAATATCAGTTAACTTCAATAAAGTAAAAGTACAGCGTGATCAGTTTGAGCCCTGAAGATAAGATGAATTATGTCAACAGATCCATGTGCTCATAAACAAGCCTCAACAGACAGCTATTTAACTGAAAGGCTGGGGGGGAGGGGGGAGACAAAAAGGAGAGAGAAGGACCTCCCATGACTTACGCAATAATGGTTTTGACAACAATATCTTTTATCTTTTCCCAAATAGCTTCACTATCAACTCCTTTCTGGGTCAAATAGTTCCAAAGTGCCTTCAGTGCCCTGTATAGATACAGCACAGCATATAAACAAATAAACATTACTGTACACCAAATGAAATCATTACCTTAGTTTTCCATTGCTAATGGGGGGGGGGGAGGCAATATAGTTCAGACCCTATTGAATAAAAGACAGAGTTCACCTCTTGCCTATCAACAAAAAGATCACTCAGTACTATTCAGATGAAGCAGCAGCTGCTGCTCAAAGGCCTCAAACAACAGAATGCCAGCAACATGCTTCTCCTTCGTGTCTCCTGACACTCACCACTTATGGCCCTGGCATGCAGTTTCATCCGTATTAGACTTGTATTCTACATTTTTCTTGTTGATGCTATAATTCGTTAAGTGCATGTACTTGTTGTTGAGACTTTTCATGGAAGAAGAATACCTGGAGAGAACCAAAAAAAAAAAAAAAGGAATATGGCTGGTTTAAAATACTTCACTTAGTGTCAGGACTGACTTCTGAGAAAAAGATTGCCTAGGAACCTACAGCCATAGCTACATGGTAGAACCAATTACAGGCAGACTTCAATTTACATGCAATCACTTAGCAACCCAAATTACAATGAACCTCCCCAAATCTTCACATGACTCAGTTTTGAAGTTACAACTGGGGGTTTGGGCAAGCTCTCTCTTTTACAACCGACCACAGAAATACTGCAGTACTCCCCCCCCCCCCTCTTTCCCCCACCGGGCCTGCTTCCCACTCCACTGGATCACACCTCCTCCCTGCCACCAACCCTCGTCACTGATAATTCATTTGCTTTGTACTGATTTCCACAGCCTTACTACACAGTGGAGACAGAGTGGCTCCATCCAGAAATTGACTGCAGTTGCTCTAAAATGGCACCTGCTTCGGGAATGGAGACACACTGCCTGCAGGAATGCCAAAGGGCAGCAGGCCTGCTTTCCTTCCTATCGTGATCTCACTGCAGCTACTCCCTCGCTGTGGGACATAAAGGGGTGAGAAGTAGGCCCAAGGCATCCCTGAGGGACAGGTAGAAGAGCACAACGTGACTCAGGAGTGGAAGAGACTTGGAAATCCCAGGACAGGAGGGCCTGATTTAGGCCTCCCAAGGCCTCTTCCCACCTCTGAGGGACCCCACGATCCACTTAGCAACCACATCAAGAAGAGCAGGGATGGGGCTTATTAAGCGAGGTGATCAAATGGGCTCTTTGCTTAACTGTCACAACTCGTGGCCATGATGGGCGGGCTCTATTATGGCCAAAAGTTGAGGATTATCTGTAACAGGTATTTAATAATTGTTTATGTGAAGAACTGTGAGAAATGATGGCCATCCTGAACTAGAACTATCAGGATCTCTCGCCATTGCTCATGCTAGCTGGTAGTTCAGCAATATTTAGAAACTTCCCCTATTTGGCTTAAATCAAGATATGACTACAGAATGCCACATGTGTCAGAATCGGGGCCTACCTGATGTAATATTCCAAATTGCAGAGAGAAGAACTGTAATGACGGTGAAGATGCAGATTGTAATGTAATCTGATTGGCTGACAAAAGTATATATACATAATGCACCTTTGCATATGTGTGACTTGGCTTGAAGGTATTGCGGCTTAGTATGGTTTAGTGTGGCTTGTGGTGGCTGAAGACTTGTAGCTGAATATTGTAACTGAGTATAGTAGACAGAGAATTATGAATATTTTATATAGTAACTTCTAGACAGAAATAGCTACAGTGTAAATAGTGTAGGTTTGCTATGAAAGAAGTGAATATTTTCCTTAAAAACTGCAGTAGTGTTCCCTCGATTTTCGCGGGTTCGAACTTCGCGAAAAGTCTATACCATGGTTTTTCAAAAATATTAATTAAAAAATACTTTGTGGTTTTCCCCCCTATACCACGGTTTTTCCTGCCCGATGATGTCATATATCATCACCAAACTTTCGTCCACCTTTAATAAATATTTTTTTAAAATAAATTTTAATAAAGAAACATGGTGAGTAATAATCTAAATGGTTGCTAAGGGAATGGGAAATTGCAATTTAGGGGTTTAAAGTGTTACGGGAAGGCTTGTGTTACTGTTCATAGCCAAAAATAGTGTATTTACTTCCGCATCTCTACTTCGCGGAAATTCAACTTTCGCGGGCGGTCTCGGAACGCATCCCCCGCGAAAATCGAGGGAACACTGTACTTGTCTTCAATTATCTTCAAGACAACAGTTCCTGATATCCTAGTCTGAAGCAGGCTGGCTAGCTGCTTTGGCTATCTGGGTGGGCTAGCTTCTGCAAAGTGTTACTCCAACAGCATGCTCTGAATAACAGGTGGCTATTTTAAAAAAAGAATATGTTAATCTGCAATTAATGAACTGAGAAATGTAATTTCAGATCATGTTCCAGCATTTTGCAATCCTAGCCATCTTACTTGTGTTTTTTGCAATCCTTTTACAGGCAACCAATTCCTGGGGAACTTACTTGCAGCTGGCAAAACGAACGAGACCATCTTTGAACAAGTAGATACGTAGGGGATCATAGCAGGTCACATAAACATAAATCCTTAGGTCAAATTTACTTCCACCAATGAGGTAGGGTTTATGTATATATCTGGAAGAGGGAAAGAGACAGACAAGGTAGGTCATCCCAGAAGAACAAGCCTTAGGACTGTCACTATGCTTCATTCTTTACCCATCGCTGACAGAACTGAAAGTTGGCTTCTCTCCTACAGCATTTGAGACACCCCTGATTTTCAGAAAATATCATTCCACATCACAGAAACACATAATCTCCAAGCTAATTTCAGAAGACACTTTGGTGCACTAATAATAGCCATTCCATGAGTTCTTTGCTTTTTTCAGTGAAGGCAAAAGAAACCATTTTCAAAGAACAATATGAATTTTACAGTTACAGTAAACATGTTTATTTATATATATGTATGTATGTATGTATGTATGTATGTATGTATGTATGTATGTATATATATATATATATATATATATATATATATATATATATATATATATATATATGCACACACACACACACATACATACACACACACGTCTCCTGGATATAGTCTATTACCTCATTTTTAGGGGAAGGGAGAACCACTTCACCAGAGGTTGTAAGGAAAATCTGGCTTACCTTTGCACCAGCAATGGTCTACGCTTGGGCAACTGGCTCCATTTATGGATGACCTGTATTCCAATGCCTCTAGCAGAAGCTGGCTGAGAGAGAGAGAGAAGGAGGAGGGAGGGAGGGAGGGAGAGAGAGAGAGAAGACAGAGAGAAAGAGAAGTATATAAGCATGCACTGTTATACTGCAGTTCAAAACGGAAAAATCAGAAAATCTAACAACAGTACACAGAAATAAAGTCAAGTCTGCCTCAAATTAGACCCAACTCCTGAAGACTACACAGGCATGTTTGTGATTTGTTAGCAACAACGTGGAAACAGCTGCTACTTACTTCCAGAAAGTTTTTTTTTCAACTTTTCTGTGTAGTCTACAGCTTTGGGATTTCCTGGTGGTTTCCCATCTATGGACTAATTAAGTACAAACTTGCTTAGGTCTTCTGAGACCAGCCAAGATCTGCTACATGCTGCCACATGTAAGTACAGTGGTACCTCTACCTAAGAACGCCTCTACTTATGAACTTTTCTAGATAAGAACTGGGTGTTCAAGATTTTTTTGCCTCTTTTCAAGAACCATTTTCTACTTACAAACCCGACCCTCCGAAAATGTAACTGGAAAAAGCAGGGAGAAGCCTCCGTGGGGTCTCTCTCTAGGAATCTCCTGGGAGGAAACAGGGCCAGAAAAGGCAGGGAGAAGCCTCCATGGGGCCTCTCTAGGAACCTCCTGGGAGGAAACAGGGCCAGAAAAGGCAGGGAGAAGCCTCCATGGGGCCTCTCTAGGAATCTCCTGGGAGGAAACAGGGCCAGAAAAGGCAGGGAGAAGCCTCCATGGGGCCTCTCTAGGAATCTCCTGGGAGGAAACAGGGCCAGAAAAGGTGCAGAGAAGCCTCCGTGGGGCATTATTTGCTTTTATATTGATTCCTATAGGAAAAATTGCTTCTTCTTACAAACCTTTCTACTTAAGAACGGTCACGGAACAAATTAAGTTTGTACGTAGAGGTACCACTGTACCCTTATGTTTCTACTGGTGGTCATAAATGAATTGTTAGTTAAATTCAAATAATTTAACAGTATTTTAAAACAAACCTATATGGTTTGTTTCAGTGATGAAAGCAGATGCAATAGAAAACCAATGTTAAATGGGTGCAGAAAAAGGCGTTGCATTGTTCCATAATGGAGCACAACAGCTTTGGGAAACTTTTGGGGTTCACTGAATAATTAGCTGGGTAGCCTGTATAATCTAAAACCCTATGTGGCTGCAATTATGCTATACTATATAACCTGTTTAATACAAATGCATAACTTTGAGAATATCAAATGTTTAGAAAATGGAGAACAAAGGATCAAATACCCTTAAAAACATGGAGATAGGGAAGTGTTAAAAGCAGGCATTGCATGTCATGAAGCGCTCAAAAGTCAACGCTTGTTTAATATTTTACAGTTATCCTGTTCCTTTCCTCTGTGATGCTCACCGTTCCCCTTTCTTTTTTTTACATGCTTAAGGACTAATCTCTTCACTAACAACATTCAACACTGTAACCCAATCACTGAAATGCATTAAAAAAAATCTATAAAGGGCAAATCCTAGACAGAACATGGAGCAGACGTTTGCATGCTGGGATAGGCAGGGAGCCACAGAGTTGGGACCAAAGCAGGAATCAGAAAGAGCATGCCCTATCCCCATTTGAACCAGACCATCTTTGCACGCTCACCGGCTTCACAATCCATTTCTGACGACCCGCACAATCTTCCCATGCTTTCCTGAGCAGCTTGATATCTTGAGGGAGGATGAAAGACTGGGGCAGAAAGTTGAACTCCTTTTTCCCAAAGCGCTGTTGCATTTTGGACACATTTCTCCACAGACGGTCTTTCCGACCAATTTGGAATGAGCCAGGAAAGTGATTCAACTGTAGATAGGAAATGAGGAGGGATAACAGAGTAAGAAGGTCCCAGTCACCTCTGGCTGGTACCATCTCCCCAAATGTAGTCACATCTATGTGAACATCGTTTGTACAAGCCCAAATCTTTGAATTGCACCTCCTACAGACAGTGTTCCTTCTAATTTTTTGGGGGGGTGGGCGGAAAAGTATAGTGTCTGAGCGGCAGTCCCTTCGGGACTGGGCGGCACAGAAATAATAAATAATTAAATAAATAAACAAACAAACAAACAAATAAAAAACCCACCCTGTTTTGCCTCAGAGAATTTCAAAATAAAATACTGTACTGTGTGTCTATAACAGTGAGCTCATAATAGGGCAACTCTATCAATATCAAAATGCCACTTAAATAGTTGAGCTAGTTTCAAACTAGATTTTGATTTTCTTTCTCTTCCTTACTCCCATTCTTTTTCTTTCTCTTTTCCTTCCTCTCTTTTTTCTATCTGTTTCTCTCTCTTCCTCTCTTCCTCTCTCTCTCCTTCCCTCTCACTCGTTCCCTCTCGGCTTCTGGGCAGGTTTGGAAAACTCTGAGTTGATGATGATTTTTAAGTGAGCGATTGCTCACTGCTCAGCTTAGAGAGAACTATGCCTACAGATAGAGACCATTGCTAGCACCTCTATCACAATGGCTGAGTTCACAAAAGGCACCAAATTTAGCCATGGTTGCTTAACCCAACCATTAATAAATTAATTTTGAATGCACATCTGGTTATCCTAACCAGATCAAGTCCCATCATTCTGGAGGCTACAGAATCTCTGTCCCATTTCCTCCAGCCCTGCTCAGGACAGCCAGACCTCAGGTTGCAATGGCAATTAGGACAGGAATCCCCATTGCTAAGTGATGTGGTTAAAAAGGCACAATGTCATATTGGTTGCATTGCTTAGCAGTAGCAATTTCAGCAGTCCTGGTTGCTGTCATAAACACAGGACTGGACAGGTCATTAAGCAAGGACATCATATGATCACGATGCCAGACAAGGTGGGAGTTCCAGCAAGCAGGCCAGTGGGTGAGAGCTACGGGCAGTTGGCTGCATCCCACGGGCAGGAACTAGAGCATGGGGAATGGGTGCTGTAGGCAGGCACTATGGAGTGCAGGCAGATAAGTAAGTACTACAGGTGGATGGGCACTGCAGGCAGGCACTACAGTGTGTGGGCAGCAGGAATGGGAGCCCCTTGTGATCTCCTGCCAGCTTCCCTATTGATTTTTCTTGTGGGAATACAGAGAAGGTCACAAATGGCGATTACATGACTGCCACATCTTCAAGGACCTATCATAAGTCCCCCTTGTTCAGTGCTACCGTAACTTTGAACAGTTGCTGAACAAGTACTGTAGTCATAACCCAAAGATTACTTGTATCCCATTAATGATCTCTTCCCTACTGGCCAGTCAGACTGCAGTAGAAATAGTTTGAATATTGCAGCCAATCAGCATTTGGAATACATGTACTGGGCTGACAAACCTTGGAACATTAGTGGATTTCATAATCAAGCAATTCACATTCCAGCTGCTTCAAGCCTCCATCTTAGTCCTTGGATGACTAATGGAAAACTTTTGGAAACCACAGGTGACTAAGGTTTAGGTTTCCACAACAATTACCCAGATGAAGGGAACCTGAGTCACAGTTCAAGGTGCCCTTCACCTACTCCAATATTGAATGGGTTACAGGATTAACCCTTTGTTAAGCACACTCTGTGAAACCATTATTACACTTTGCAGATTTGTAGACCTCTCTTAAAAGTTCAGCCACTAAGACCAACCAATGAAGAGGGGCGAGAAATACTGCAGCAAAAATCAGGCTGTATGTAAAAGGTTTTCTGCAGGACAGGGAGCACTAGAGAGAAGATGTAACAAATTACATCTTCTGTCTCTACATTGAATTTTGTTGTTGTACATATTCATGTGCACTCTGATCATGTCACATACCTTCTGGTGTTCTTTGACAATTCTGAAGCCAGGAGACTTCATATGATGGCCCCAGCAGCCTAGCCAGTCATTATTTCCTATAGGCAATTATGAGAAAATTATCTGAACAACAAAAAAAAGCACTTTTTCTATTGTTATTAGTTGGGAAGTCGTGTCCAACCCATCACGGCCCCATAGAGTCCATTTAATCTCACGCCTACTGCTTCAGTGACTCCATCCAGCTACTTTATTCTTCTTTTGCCCTCAATCAATCCCAGCATTAGGTTCTTCTCCAGTGAGTCTTTCCTTCTCATCGGGTGAGAAGTGTTTTCCAAACTATGCTTAAATAATTTAAATACAAATATTTTTAAGCATTTCAATTTATGAAATATAAATTTGGAATGTTTTCTCTCTTCTATCTGATCCAAGAACATTTTCATATTATAACAAAATTATAACACAGCAATATATCCAGTGTCACATGGCAATTATATTTGCTTTCTAACCAATACCCACTTCTTATCTAACCAGGGTCCATTAAAAAGGCCCATTACAACTCTGTAATGTTGCACACAGACCAATGGTTAGTCAGTATATACTAATTATGACAAGAATTGCTAAATCAAGGAAAACTTACTTCATTTTTGTACCTCCTTTTATTCTTTTATCTAATCTCCTCTTTTTCAGCTGTTTTAATCCCACAACATAGGGTAACAATGAAGTTCAATACAAAACATCAGAATCTTGGGGCAGTTAAATACTCCAGCGAAAACTGACCAAAGGGATACCATTAAGCAGAACAAGCTGAACATTTCCCTAAAACATGGACCAGAATTGTGCAACAGCCACAATTATAACACTGTGTGACTGAAATCTACATTCTTAAAAATTACATTTTTTTAACCAACGCTAACCCCTGGTAGAATTTTGTAAATTCATGGAACTTGGGAGAAAGATTCCATGAATTTGGAATGACCCACAGATCATTTCCAACTTGAAAAAGACTCACTTCTGCTGATCTTGAAGTGGGACCTGGCGATGGTTTGCTTCACAATGTTTGGAGTCACTGTACTCATTTTCCACCGGAGCATCTTTCTCTGTTCCCAAGGAAGCTTCTCCACTAAGCAGATCCGCAAAACAAAGTTGATCAAACCCAAGAAATACCCATTGCTCAAAAATCAATTTGTCCTGAAGATAATAGCAGGAAATATGTTGGAGAAAATAGCCTTTCATCATGGAGTAAAGAGACAAACTATAAAATGGAGGAGAAACCCTTCAAAGAATTTCCATTGCATATCTATAGCCCAGTATATATTTGTTTTCGTAGATTTTCACGGGTATATGTATGTAGATTGTTGTGAGTTCGGGTTTTTCTCCATTTTGAGTGATTTTTTTTCACTTTATTGCTCTGTTGAAAGCTCCAATTTTTATACCATCATCAATATCTTCAGCCTGAATGCTACGTTCTTGGTTTCATCTTACCTCTCTCATCCCGGGTTCCAAAATATATGCTGGAAGACACATTGGGGAAGAGGCTGTGTGCAAGAGCTGGCTTGATAATTCGCTCTTGGCCTTCAAGTGGAGGCACTAATCCCTCAACACAAGTCCTATGAAAAGAAACAGATTTGCTTAACTATATGGCTACAAGAAAAAAGAAGCCAAAATACATATTAAGCAGCCTGGGTAAGCCAGGAGCACAATATCTTTCTTGAGTTCCTGTTGCTAGTCAACAGTTTTATTTCATTGCTATGGCCTTTAACCAATATTGATTTAAAATGTGAGTTTTGTTTTGGCTGAGACGTACTGGGTTAGAAAACAAAAGGAATCTAAGCTACTTTTCAACTCCTTTACTTAGCAGCCCTATTTCTTTTTGTGAAAACACAACTTCTCTAAGTTGAGATTCAGCAAGGTACACAAAACATGCATATATCCATCATCGTCCAGTTTGGAAACATGGATTAAGTTCATGAAATCAAAGTGAACTCAGACACTCTTCATTTACTAAGTATATTATGGACTGAGGGGAGCATAATTTGTGTCTGGCACTAACCTAGAAATGACAGCAACAGAACCATTGGCAGATAAGCTTGATGATGAGGAACCATCTGATTCACCTGAAATGAAAAAGAACATTAATTCACACCGGCCAGCTTTCATACAGTTGATGAAAGACAACTTGAGCTTTGAATAAAAGAAAATAATTTACTCAGCACTGCATCAGAATGTAGCATTAAAATGCAAATCAAGCCAGCACATTATTTTCTTTAGAGCACAACTAATTAGATATTGCAAGAACGAAATCTTCACAAGTAGATCAAATTAACTACACTTTAAAGATAAACTTAAGCTAGTGGTAATTATGGCCCTAACTTATCTCATCATTTTTAAAATTAATTTCTGTCTCTCTTATTATATTTTGGATTAATATGTATGCAAGATACAACTGTAAAGATTACTATTATGATTATAATAATTTTAACTTTTTATTAGATCTGAGTTGTTCTGAAATCTTAGTAATTAGAATCTGTTGTCCTTGGATATAATCAGTACATCAACATTCTTATTTCTCTGGCTTACCACATTATTAAGCATTTGCACTCTAAAGAAAGAACATTAATAAACATTAGTGACCTTCTCCATCTTCCTCTTCTCCTTCCTCATCCTGACTGCAAGCATCTTCTAAGCCATCCGGAAGTTCTTCTTCCCCATCTTCTATTTCAGCTTGATCTAGCAGGGGAAGACTGACTACAGATCTACAATACAAAGATTTATTGTGACCAAGTGAAACCTTCTGAGTAGCTTATACTTATTCCTGTAATCCGAGTAATGAAGGAAACAAACCCAATTCCATCTCAGTGGCCTGAAGAGTTCCCAGACCAGAGCAAATTAAGTGAGGGCATTTCCCCCACCCAAAAGACCTCCTTCTCCTTCCATGGCTATTTATTCACAGACATGGTGGAATTAAGTATATAACATATCATCCTATTCTCAGGATTAGATGCAGTTTCACCTATCTGACCATTTCCTATACTGATATAAATTCCTCAAAACAAAACACCAAAGATACAGTACAACCATATACAGTGGTACCTCTACTTACAAACTTAATTCGTTCCGTGACCAGGTTCTTAGTAGAAAAGTTTGTAAGAAGCAGCAATATTTCCCATAGGAATCAATGTAAAAGCAAATAATGTGTGCGATTGGGGAAACCACAGGGAGGGTGGAGGCCGTTTCCTCCCAGGAGATTCCTCAGAGAAGCCCCACAGAGGCTTCTCCCTGCCTTTTCTGGTTACAGTTTTGGAGGCTCGGGTTTGTAAGTGGAAAATGGTTCTTGAAAAGAGGCAAAAAAATATTGAATACACGGTTCTTATCTAGTAAAGTTCATAAGTAGAGGCGTTCTTAGGTAGAGGTACCACTGTATTGTACCAGGGTTTAAATTAGGACACCATTCTGCAATCTAGTACCCTCTAGGACAGTGGTTCTCAACCTTTCTAATGGTGTGACCCCTTAATACAGTTCCTCATGTTGTGGTGACCTCCAACAGTAACTCTAGTGCTAATTCTCCCAATAGAGCTTTAAGCAGATTGGCAGGAAGGTCAGAGGGATAACCCCACTGTAAACACTTGATTGGTTGGATTTAAAAAATATATTACAAGGTGCCTGAATAGAAGCTTTAATTCCTTACACCATGGGAAATTTGTCTTTTCCCATGGCCTTAGGTGACCCCTGTGAAACGGTTGTTCAACCCCTCAAAGTTGAGAACCACTGCTCTAGGATGATTTGACACTGTAATTCCTAGAAATAGAGAATGTGTAGCCCAACCTAATAGGGAGCAGTAGGCTGGGTTGTTACATAAGTAATATTACATATGCAATAACAGTAATAGGATATTATGGACTCTTCTTTCCATCCAGCATCATGCAGTAAAGAGAAATATCCAATGCAAGTAACTGACAGCTTATAACAATCTTGAAAAAAACCCCACTATCCCTATATAACAAAGGGAACAAGGCTACGATACTTACTCAGATTCTTTCACAGCAGTAGGCTGCCCCCACTTTGCCTCTATGCTTAGCTGAAGAGCGGAAATTTTTGTCTCTACCTCAGAGACTGCCATGCGTGGGGACCCCTCCATCATTACCACCTGTTCTGTGATATTCACAGGGGTGTTGATCAATTGATTCAACATGCCATGGTTGAGCATTTCGGAATTTGAGGTGAGGAAACGGGTGTCAATACGCTTAGCGCAGGCATCGGCAACTTCTGTGCTTATAAGGCTGTGATGGCGGCTACCGGCTTCTAAACTCAGGGAGCTGGGAACTGGCACTTCCTTTGGGGTGATCTGGGCTACGATATGTGGTTTCCACCGATTGAACAGATTGGTATGGAAGCTGGCATTCATAAGGCAAGAGCTGTCAATGCGGTGACCAAACTCACTGTAAGTACTAACTTTCCGGATACCGCTTGCTGTTAGTTTCCTCATGGCTTCTGTCAACCGTGCATCTTGTTCTTTCAGATTCTGGGATCTGGTCTCGCCATCCTCGAGGGGCCAGAGTGACCGTTCCGATTTAAGAACCATGCCGTCATGCACGGGTGAGCGAGGCGATTTGGCACAGGTTTGCTCAAACGACGAGTTGCTGTTTTTCCCAAGTTTCTTGTCAAGGTTCATAGGGCAACCGTCCCCATTTCCCCCAGAATGAGTCCAAGGAAATCCTGGAGGTCTTGACAGTCCTTTCAGCTTCTTACTTTCTGGCGGTTGAGGTTGCTGCTGCTGCTGCAAAGGCACTTTTGCACTCGCTGGCCTCAGGAAGGAGTTATTGTTTAGGACAGGCCTATATGGACTGGAGGCTTGCTTCCCTGAATTGAGGAGGAAACCCTTTGACACTGGATTGGAACGCTCCCCGGCTGTGCTTGGCATAGGAAATGGATCCACCGTGGAAGACGACATGGTGTCATTGAGGACAGAACGATAGATGGGA
The DNA here is from genome assembly GCF_031021105.1 of Erythrolamprus reginae. Classification (NCBI taxonomy): domain Eukaryota; kingdom Metazoa; phylum Chordata; class Lepidosauria; order Squamata; family Dipsadidae; genus Erythrolamprus; species Erythrolamprus reginae. The sequence continues at coordinate 148,114,096 of NC_091950.1, read as the reverse complement.
GGTGGGATGCGAAGTGGTTTCTTCTCCAAGGTACTCGGCTGCAAGCAGATGGACTCAAGTTTCCGATACGGCTTGTGTCTAAAGTAAGACCGTCGATAAAGCAGGGTGCTCCCCAGGAAGTTTGGGAGAGAATGGGACTGAGCTGTAGGCGGGTTCCGGAGCACTGCCTCTCTACATAATGACTCTGGATATAAGAGGCGGGGATGCTGGGAAGAGATCCCTGAGTGGACTGGGCATTCGTCTTGAGAAGTAGTCACATGATTTTGTTCCAGCTGCCAAACGGGCTTCACCTGCTGCTTAGCAAGGTACCAAGACTTGCTCTTGTGCAGCTTTGCTGTGAGTGGTGGCACTGACAGCCCTGGTGAAATGCCCACCTGGAACTGGTTCCTTTTTTTGAGGCTTAGGCTATAGGCTTCTGGCCCTGCTGAGGCCATGTAGAGCCATCCCACACCTTCAATGATCACAGGTTTCGGACAGGATTCGATCAGAGCAGCATTTTTACTGTGGCCAGCCTGAAAACAAAAAAGCACAGAGATATGAAAATGTTGAGCTGATGAAGAGGAAAACATCAGTGGCGGCAACGACAAAACCATGAACCAGTAACACAGGTTGAAACCTGCTGAAATAAATAGACGTTTCAGGAAGGATTTGGGAAAAACGGTCAAAGCGTGCTTTTTTCTATAAGGCAATGTGTTGTAACATCTTGAGTATTATTTATGAGGTAAAAACCAAAAACAAAACTGGTTTTGCCATTGCTAAGTATTTGATTCTTGGTTTCATATTCTCCCAGTCATGGTTTATCTATTACAGAGGTCTCCAAACTTGACAACTTTAAGACTTGTGGACTTCAATTCCTAGAATTCTCCAGCCAGCTATTTATTTCTCCAGCCAGCTACTTATTATTGTTATGATTTTTGAAAGAAGGGTACTCAGTAATGACAACCAGTGTTCCCTCTAATTTTTTGGGGGGGTGGGCGGAAAAGTATAGTGTCTGAGCAGCAGTCCCTTCGGGACTGGGCAGCACAAAAATAATAAATAAATAAATAAATAAATAAATAAATAAATAATAAATAAATAAATAAACAAACAAACAAACAAACAAACAAATAAAAAACCTACCCTGTTTTGCCTCAGAGAATTTCAAAATAAAATACTGTACTGTGTGTCTATAACAGTGAGCTCATAATAGGGCAACTCTATCAATATCAAAATGCCACTTAAATAGTTGAGCTAGTTTCAAACTAGATTTTGATTTTCTTTCTCTCTTCTTTACGCCCATTCTTTTTCTTTCTCTTTTCCTTCCTCTCTTTTTTCTATCTGTTTCTCTCTCTTCCTCTCTCTCTCCTTCCCTCTCACTCTTTCTCTCTCGGCTTCTGGGCAGGTTTGGAAAACTCTGAGTTGATGATGATTTTTAAGTGAGCGATTGCTCACTGCTCAGCTTAGAGGGAACTATGATGACAACAGTTCCCAAATGATCTTATCAAGTCCAAAATGTAGATGCTAACTATAAGCTCCATTTTCATATAACAAAGAGGGACTTTAAAAAACAACAACAACCAACCCTGGTCATCTGAATATGCCAGAAAGACCTAACTTAACAGGTAATATTAAATTATAACAGATGAATTAACTTTACATATCACACCAACTCACATGATGACTTAACATTTTGGTCAAGCCTAAAGTTCCTACCCTTGGCTAACCAGTCAAGTTGTTATGACACAGCTGGGATATAGCACATATGAGTGCAGGGTTTGTTCATTTGCAAAAAAGGTAAATGTATCTATTCAAGTAATTTCAATTCTCCTGTCTACTCTCCCTGTGCCTAACATGTGATTTGAAAAATCAGACATATCCCCCAAAGCATGTCTACGTGCATGTGTACGTGCTGATAATTAGCTGACATTTAGATAATCAAAGCAGTACCAGTGTTAGATTTTTCAGAAAATTGTACTGTTGACTAATGCATCTTCTTTAAACTAATTAGTCATTTCCTGCTTTTCTATTTGTTTGCACTTAAAGAAAAACTTGTTCTAAGATTAACAATGACAGCCTGGGTGTTTCTTCTCTATGGATGTCTTCTGATAATGGCATGCAGCCCCTTGTATCCTGTGCCAAGAAAGGCAGGAGGAGGGAGGCATAAGCAAAGCTAAATTCCATTCTCACCATTGCAGCCATTGGAGATTAGCTGCTGTATTTTCCCTTTCACAGCTTCATTTCACCTGGCAATTTTTAAAAATGCTATAAATTACTACATTTGTTGGCGGGATTCATTATCGCATATGCATTTAAAGGAAGATACATATTTATATAGAGGAGTGTCTTCGTATGCTTTCCATGTTAAACTGCCGCCATTCAAGGTTTTTAGCAGACATATAATCTTCAATACATAAAATATGTAAGGTTATTGGAGTCAAATCTTTTTCACAAAATATCGTATTGCCTCATTTCAGGAATCTCATCCACATCCTAGTTCATCTTTTAAGTTCTTGTTGAAAAGAGCAACCTTTGATCCCACAACAGGCATCAATAACCATTCAAAGTAAACTGCTTTTTATGTCAAAACAACTGTTAACACTAACATTCTAGAATAAGAAGTTCTCTACTGGTTGCATACTACTGGAATGGGCTACCTCTATTGACTTCTTTCAAAAGAGCCACTGAATAGCTCAATACATTATCCAGTAGAAGTCTCCTAAACCTCCTATTCAAAACCAATCAAGGTTTATTAGACATCGGACAAAAACTTGCATACTTGAGAATAGTGTGACTATAAGACTATAGGAATCAGACTAGGACAGGTCTTGAAACTTGGCAACTTTAAGACTCGTAGACTTCAACTCCCAGAATTCTCCAGCCAGCTAGAAGAAGAATCTGCATAGAATGTCTGAAAATAGATTTTAAAAATAACAGATTTATAATAGTGATATGAAAAATGGTATCAAAAATGGATTTCCATATGAAATCATCTGAATAACCAAGCGGTGGCTATACAAATAATAAATCAGAAAAATACTTGGGAAAGGCTTCCTTATTATACAAGGGACATGTTAAACTACTGAAGCTGTTCCTGAAAGGAGACAAAGAGAAACTGATCTGAAATCAGCTGGTGGGACATTTGGTGAGATTAATGATTTAAGTTTTTAAAAAGTAAATGGAAGGAATATAAAGCAGATTTATTTGACCAGGGTTAAAATATATATGTTGTGGTTTCTGATAGCTATTAATATATTTTTGTTTAATCAGGAGTGAATGATGAAGCTTTAATTTGTTTAGAAATGGTGAAGACTTGTTTTGCTTTATTTCTCAGAGAAAATGAGAAGTTGGAATACAAAATAGATTTGACTGAAGTTAAAACATGTTATGACTTCTAGTAACTCTTAATAACTATTTGTTGATTAAAACTGAATGATTAGTTTTACAATTTGGTTACTGGTTAGGGAGTAAGATATGGAAATATTTTTTTATTGTCTGGAAGAGGGAGGAGTTCTTTTTACATCTTTTTTTCTCTTTTTCTACCTTTTTTCTTTCTCTCCTTTTTATATCTTACTTAATCTTTTATCTTTGCATTTGTAAACTTTAATTATTATTTAAAAACTTCTGAAAACTTGTTTTCAATTTTCTACATGTCATACTAAAATATTTGTAATGGGTGCCAAAACAGAAGATGGAGATTAAATGAAAATTAGGCAGCCAATAGATTAAAAACAGGTATTGTGTCTAATTATTTATGAATATGAACAAAAGGACTATCCATAAGGGAAGGATCACCTTCTTCAGAAAATTAAAGGTAGGAAATACTCCTAAGATCTATTGGCAAACTTGGAATGTATTTTTTAAAAATTGAACAATTTTTAAAGATACAATAGTAACACAAAAAGAGGATGATTTGTAATTGATGGTGGGGGTTGTCTATTTACATTTTTATTTATTTTATTATTTTATTCACTGGTCACATTTAAAATATTTTAGTAGAAATAAATTTCAGTCAAATTAAATTGGGTTAAATTAATTCTTCTAAAGATATCAGCCAGTAACTTGGCTGAGAGTAACTCTTAATATCAACTCTTCAGAAATTAATTATCCTGAATATATTAATTATTCCAATCTTAAATAGGTGCAGAGGGGATTTAATCACATTCCCTTAATTTTCTTGTTGTGCAAATTATAGCAAAAACAGAGATGTCCCTCCCTAAGCACGATTCCCAAATATTTCAGAAGGAGCTGTGGACTCCTTATACAATGCTTTTGTTTAATTGGTGCGAAACAGTAACAGTGGTAAAAAGACTTGAACAAACAGCTTTTTAAAAGTGTGTATTCAATGATAGATACCAAAGATACCACTTGTTTTTAATACTTTCCGCTCTTCACATATTTGACTATCTAAATCTATAGGTAATCCTGGAGTTAAGATTATGATTAGGACTAGAATCTCCATTGCTATGTAAGGTGATTCCTAAGTGGGTTGTGCCCGATTTTACAACCTTTTTTTTGCCTTAGTTGTTAAATGAATCACCGCAGTTGTTAAGCAAATTGCATGTCTTTTAAGCAAATCCAGCTTCCATTATTGACTCTGCTTGTTGAATCCAGCTGAGAAAGTCACAAATGGTGAACACATGACCTGAGACACTGCAACCATTAGAAATACATGCTGGTTGCCACATGCCCAAATTCCGATCACATGACTTTGAGAAGGCAATGACAATCACGTGTTGGCCATATGTCACTTTTTCCAGTGCCACTGTATCTTTGAACAATTGCTAAATGAACAAACAGTTGTAAGTTCAGGACTACATATAAAATGGTTGAATACATACTACAATTAAACCAAAATCAAGCGAGCCAAATTGTAGCTTCAGGCCAAATGTGTGTTCAATAACTTTTAGAAATGTTGCCAGAAAAATAATTTTTGCTGCTAATTTTAAATGGTGGAATGCTTTTTAGTATGAACTAAAGGCAACATCTCCCCCTCCCCTTTGGTACCTTTGAATTTGTTTTGACTCTTAACAGGTACCAGGAAGTGCACTCCAGTTTTCCTAGCAAGATTTTTGGAAGATGTTTACCCTTGCCTTCTTCCTAGGACTGAGAGAGTGACTGGTCCAAGATGCTTATTGGATTTACAACTGAATTTGCACCTAAGGCAGGACTAAAAACCTATAGTCGTCTATAGTCTCTAGCCTTGCACTGTAATCTCAACACCAAACTAGCTCTAAAATCTGATTATAGACAATACAATGTCAATGTATTAAGAATTAATCTTCAATTGTTGGCTAAGGTTGAGATTCTACTACAGAAAATAGAGAAAATGTTAAAGATTATAGTTTGAATAATCCTATGAAGTAGATGATAATAAGATGGCAAAAATTGTTAGTTTAGAAAATGTTCGTCAAAGTAGCAGTTTCTGAAGTTCTTGAAGTCTATTTTTTAAAAATTAGACTTTTCGATTTCATGCTATGGTTTCCATCAAGGTATAAATCATTTATGTGAAAACCAAATTACTTCCTGGTATTACTGTAAAACAAGGTTCGACAAACCCAGGCGCCTGGTCGCCAGTGGCGCCTAGAAAATGTTGTCTGGCGCCTAGAGCTGCCTGGGCAGGGCGCTGCGGTGCCTCTGACCTCTCCGCTCCTGCCCGATGCCGGGGTTTCTGGCGCTCTCCTGCTGGGTCCCAAAGAAGGCAGGCAGGAAGGAGAGCTCCATTCTTCGCGCCTTTTTCCCGCCTTCCTTCTTTGGAGCCCAGCAGGAGAGCGCCAGAAACCGCGGCATCGAGCAGGAACCGGGAGGTCGGAGGCACCGGCACGGCAGCGCCCGCCCAGCTGAAGGTTCCTTGTCGGCACTGGCGGTGGGAGCGGGGGGGGGGGGGCCGCGGCTGCAGCGGCACAGGCAGTCGCGGGGAGATGGCGGGGGGAGCGGGGGGCGGCTAAAGCGGCCCCGGGCACCGTTCCCTGTACGCTTTTCCAGGGGCGCGCAGGGAGCCGCGGCCACCCGCCCGCCTACCGGATTTCCCTCCGCGCGGCTGGGGAGGTGGATTCGCCGCCCCCCGCCAGCCCGATCTCCCTCCAGTGGCTGGTGACGTAGTTCTACCGCCCTCGCCAGCCTGATCTCCCTCCGTGGGGGGGTGGGGGGCGACGAACCGACGACCGGGGGCTGTCCGTCCGTGTTGGGTGGTGCAGGGCAGGCACAGGCAGCCCCAGGGGAGAACAAGGGAGGGAGAGAAAGGAAAGAGAGAGTAAGGGAGGGAGAGAAAATTGAATGAAGGAGGGAGAGAAAGAAAGAGTAAGAAGCAGAAAGGATAGAGAAAAAGGAAGAGAAAGGGAGGGGGAGAAAGGAAAGAGGGAGGAAGGGGGGGAGAGAAAATTGAATGAAGGAGGGAGAGAAAGAAAGAGTAAGAAGTAGAAAGGATAGAGAAAAAGGAAGAGAAAGGGAGGGAGAGAAAGGAAAGAGGGAGGAAGGGGGGGAGAGAAAATTGAATGAAGGAGGGAGAGAAAGAAAGAGTAAGAAGTAGAAAGGATAGAGAAAAAGGAAGAGAAAGGGAGGGAGAGAAAGGAAAGAGAGAAAGGGAGAGAAAGGGAGGGAGAGAAAATTGAATGAAGGAGGGAGAGAAAGAAAGAGTAAGAAGTAGAAAGGATAGAGAAAAAGGAAGAGAAAGGGAGGGGGAGAAAGGAAAGAGGGAGGAAGGGGGAGAGAAAGAAGATATGAAGGAGGGAGAAAAAGAAAGAGAGATAGGAAGGAAAGAGGGAGAGAAAGGAATGAGAGAGAAAGGGAGGGAGAGAAAGGGAATGAAAGAGGGAGAAGGGGTGAGAGATAGAAAGGATAGACAGAAAGGGAGAGAAAGGAAAGAGAGAAAGGGAGGGAGAGGAAGGAAAGAGATGAGAGAGGAAGGAGGAGACAGAGGGGGTGAAAGCGATGTCAGGTGGAGACTCGGCAAAAAACCAAGTTTGCTTAAAAAAAATTCTGGCTCCTAAATTTTTTGGCTGGCTCCTAGATTCTGAACAACTTTGTCGACCCCTGCTGTAAAATAAATAAAAAGTTGTAAATATTTAATATGTTCTAACTCACGGACATCTATAATTCAAAAGAGTGGGTTAAAATGAATTAACACTATGAATTAACAGATGAATGGCTTCTAGGCTCAAGCAAAATGAAGGGCATCTGTAAACACCAAGATTCATCTTTTTTTTTATTTCTATAAACCTTCTGCTTAGATGCTACCTTTTTAATAACATGAGCTGCTCTGATAGCCTTAAGCAGTAATATTTACTGTAATTGCTGGAGATGTAATAAGTGAATCCTTGGGAGCATCTCTTTTCAAAAGACACTATGAAGCATCTCTTTTCAAAAGACAGCTATGAAGTATTTTCCTCAGAGAGGCCATCTGCCATCCACTGCTTTCAGCTATTATCTTAATGTGCTGCTTTAAAAGTAGTTGCATATGGCAGGAAAGACTTATCTTAATACTATAAATCAATTCACAAACACATTGCATTTTTCCCAGATTGAAGTTTCTAAGCTCAAGAATGTGCCACTAAAGACCAATTGCACATAATTGAATTAGAAGAGCAGTGTTGCCTTAATATTGTGTCTAGAGACTTCTCAGATAATAAACAAATAATAAGAAATAAAATTTGAATTTGACATCTAATCAAATCAGTGTTATTTTCTTCCTGAAAGTACTATATGTGGAATCCACTTTGACTGTGGAGACTTTTGGTAATATGAGGATGCTTATTATTTCAAGCTAATTCTCTCCTTCAATGCCTTTTCATAAGGCTTAGTTTCCAGATCCTAAGCATCCTGGTCATTTTCCTATAAACATTCTCTATTTTGACAACATGATGTCCATAACTAGACTAATTATGCCACAGTCTTATTTCTAAAAAAGTAGAGGGGAATAATAAATATTGTGTTATTTTGACACTACGGTTCTGTTAATATAACTTAGAATTGCATTAACTTTCTCAATTCTTATTGGCATCTACATCGCCCAGAGGGGCCTAATATATTGAGCTATACCCGCAAATAAAGCACTGCAGCTATTAACAAATTTTTTAAAAATGTCTGTGTCAATGACAAAAATTAAGAACAAAGACCAAGAAAATAAGGAGGTACATTCATTTCAGCAGCTTTATTTAACCATATCTAAAAGTGGTGATGCCTATTATGACAAATGACCAAAAGTTGAAGTAATGAAGATCCCTCCCCGTGGATAGGAAGAAGCCTATAAAGTTGAATATCACCTATTAAGATAATAGAACAAAAGGTCCCATGGCTACAATTGCTCACTTGTACAATCATTGCACTCCTATTTTTTTCACACCTATTGTATGAACTAGCTTGCCTGCCATGTGTAAAGTTTGCCTAGCAACAAAAGAATTGCCTAATCTTTTGTGAATGGTTATCACATATGGCTGATGCAAAGAGTGGCAAAATAATTATCCCAAAAGGGGGGCAGGGGATTTATTTTTGACACTTTTGAGGGCAAATAACCAAAGATCCCAAGCTGATTTGCCCATCCTTGATCTTAACAAAGGCCTGCTCAATATAAATTCGGACAGATATTTCTTTCACACGGATCTCTTTCAAATTACCATGCAGTCATAACTTTAAAATGCAGAACTATAACTTCCCTCAAGACACGAGGGAAGGAAGGAAGGAAAAGGCCGGACCTTATAGGAAAATAAGCCCGGGATCTATATAAATGTACTAATAAAAGGAGAATATTTGTAGCTCAGGATTGAAATCAGAAATCCATTGTTCTCTTGCAGCCCCTTTCACTACATTAACTAGGCAACATATTTATTTAGTTCAATTTTTAGTGAATTTTAATATCGGTGCCAATTGACTGGTAATGTTCCCTAGTTTGGATAATGAAACATCTGTAAAAAGAAAATAACCGAGCAAGGCCCTCCCTATAAAGGTTTCTAATAAATAAATTCAATAATTTGGCCCAATAAGGGGGCATCGTCCAAGGGAGTTCAGACTAATTGTTTCAGGCGGTCTCTGTTCCACGAGGAA